>NW_027513087.1:600000-900000 GCF_048772815.1 Callospermophilus lateralis
TGTGCAAAGTCAAAAAAAGTCCCCCAATGAGCAGTTTTGTGGTCTGAAAGGGCAGGGAAACAGCCCATTGAGCATCACCGCAGAGGAGCCAATCAGCTAGTTGTTGCTGGGGCCGCTGTGAGCCAATCATCAGCCGGCAGCTGGAAGTTTGCTGGCAGCAGGAATTTTGCTGGGGCCCCTTTGGCTGTGGCTCTCAACATCTTCCCCTCTCTGTTTAAACAACACGCATGTGGCTTAGGGACCGTGCCTGCCTTAGGTTGTCCAATAGTACATATGGTCTTTACCCGTTAAGTTGGTACCATTGCAATTGGATCTTACCCGTCACTGACTACCCGTCCAGTATAGAGCCACACCTGTGGAGAGGTCTTTGTACCAGCGGGGGTGGGTGAGGTTCTTTGCCTCACTTCTGTTGGCCCCCCCAAATTTTAGCTGGACGATCATGACACGCAGAAGGGAGGAAGATACACCAAGCCAATTGACGGCTCCTTTTGGAAAAATTGTACCACCGATGACATCATCAGCAAATATACCCCAACACTACGACAAGTCGCTGCACCAACAGATAGTTCACAATGCATTTAGGTGAGTTCACATGTGTCCAGGCAAGTTCTGCAAGCAGTACAGGGATGGCTATTGCAAAAGCTTTAGACTGGAATTATCTTTGATTTCACCTGCACTGGGATGAAGATAGGAACTCTGGCAATAATGTCTAAAGAAAAAAATTATGTAACATTCCAGAAGGCACTAAAACCAAAAAAAAAAAAAAAAACATATGTAACATTCCAGAAGGCACATCAAAAACCAAAATGGCCCAAAAAGCATTCATTGAGGATGAAGTCTCTCACCTTCCTCTGTAAGGTTCCTGACCTCCATAAAATGAGAATAGGGATTTATTGGGTCAAATGAGTTCTTCAAAACCCTGCAGAGGGTAGCCAATGGGTTATTGGGTTTTTTCATTACTCCAATTCACATCAAGAATCTATACTCCACAGACAGTAGGCCTCAAATTAGAGAAGCAGAGCAGTACTAAAGTCAGGGTTATTTGATCACTCCTGGTTCACAGAATGGGTCTCCAGGCCACCTTGACTTTAGGCAAATGAGAGGAAAGGGAGATTATTTTGGACACTGTCTTGGGCTGTGCCCCTCAAGGAAACGTCAAGCCAGAGGTTATGATGAGCGTCTATATGGAAGAAGATGAGGGCCATTTGGGAGTTTTTTGGTTTTCCTTGTGGTCATTTATGTGGCAGTCGGAAGAGATGACTGGGTCCACCAGGGCTTGAACTCTGGTGTGATTCCCCTTAGAGACTGAGTTCTGGAACTTACCTCAGAGAAGTATTGCCATGATTTGTGTTGGGATTTTAGGCGGCCACCCATGAGAGTCGCCTGTTGAAACTGAGATCTAGGCCCGGGGTGGCTTTCCACAGAGCACTGGGAATCTCAGACAGAATATCATATGATATTATTTTGAAATACTTGCCAGACATAGTTGAGAGTCAAAACACACATGGACCTCACATTGTAGACCTCAATTGGCCTGGCTTCATGTGACTATTTGGCCACTCTTTGGAAAGCCTTGCCTGTGAGAGTTCTCCAGAACTTTCCTTGAAATGAGCTTCCTCAACATTGAATAATTCCTGAAAGAATTGAAACAAATAATGCCTCCAACTTCATCCTTGTAAAATGGCTAGATAAATACCATGAAATTTTTGAAATTCGCATGATGAGGTGGCACTGGAGAACCTTTGATGTCCTGTTGCTGATCATTAGTGTACCAGACAGTGCCTTGATTGATTGGGTATAATGAAAGTGGTGTAGAACAGAGATGCCGGTTAGATGGAGACTGCGGAGTAGTTGGCCCAGAGTTGTGGTGTGCAGGTGTGTGATAAAATATTTATGGTGGTGCCATGTGGATCTGCCATTGACTTCCAAATGGCTTTTAGCTAACATGGTGCACCCAGCAGACCCTTATATGCAAAGGCATCTTGTTATATGGAGAGGTTTCAGGGCAATGTTCAGAATCAGGTTGCTATGGTCAAGGGGGCAAGCTATGTGGGATAGAAGCCGGATTGGTGCGTTCTCCTGGAGACTCTGACCCACCACATGTCACAGAACTCCCTCCAACACTGTGTCCCAGTTGAACTCCTTGTATTTCTTGAAGCAAATACCATACTCCCAGTTCAGCACCAAGAAACACCATGAAAATTGAAGGATGACTAAATGGCTTCATCGTCCACACAGTTAGACACTTTGGCCCAGTGGCCTCTGTTTACCTACAAAGAGAAAAATCAGCACTGCTGCCTCAGGTTCATTGGAAAATAAGAAACCATGTTCTCCAGGTCACATAGATTCAGACCCAGCTTTGATGGTTTCACTACAAATGAAGACAAAGCTACTGACAACAACATATATTTCAAGTGCCACACCTCAGAGGCAGTTTCTCCAGAAGTCTTTTTTCCAGCAGACCTCCATGGTTGTGGAGTGTTTACCCAGTTCCTTACTTCTGGAAACTCCTCTACCTGCTCCCAGGTTGAGAACTCCTGAGAATTTTCCATTCCAGATATGTATTCACAGATTTTCTTACTCTTCTCCTCTAATTGTGTCTCACTTGGGGCAAAGGTAATGTCAAGGCATTGTTCTAGGTGAGAGTGGGAAGATTATTGTGTAGCACATATTTGCATACACATTGGATACATTATCCTATTTTCCATTTGAAATACTGAATTCCCGACACTAACCCATACCCTACTAGACTCTGACTACTTATCCTAAAATGATGGAGAAAAAGAAACCTAACAGAATAGAAATACAGGCCTTTTGTAGGAGGCATGGTGTATACTTGGATTTTCCTTCTCCTTTATCAAGGATATGTGTTATGAATCTACTCAACTTTTCATTGTAATATTTCTCCATGAGTTTTCAAAGTTAACACATATGTAAATTCCTGTCTCCTTTTCTCTGTAGCCTCTTTAGAACATGTATATTTTTATGCATATATAGACTCCTACCTGGTAACACACGTACATTCTTGTGAGCTCACTGACTTTGGAATATACAAATTATGAGAATAGATAACTTCCCCTAAATACTGATGGAACTGAAAATTCAATCTATGGGTGAGCTTCCTAGTGAACAACATCATACATAAATCCATGTTCAGTAAAATGAATATTTTTAGATATGTGGATGATATATATTTCATGATAAATTTTGATTGGCATATATATTGCTACATTTTATTGTTGTGTGTGTGTGTGTATATGTATATATATGTATATATATATATATATATATATATATATATATATATATATATATATATATATTCACGAGATTTTCCAGATTTTCCAAAATATGAAATAAATGTGTCTTATTATACACTCCCTAAATTCATTCAAGTTCATGTATGTGGATTTAAAATCAACATTTTACATGATTATCATCAGTCTGGCTGGGCACAATTCAGGAGCCAATTGTCAAAAGAAACGAACTTTATTTTTAGAACCACACAAACCAAACAAAACAGCTTCTCAGGAAAAACCCTCAGAGCCCAACTGCCACCACAGTCTTCCCACAAGCCTCTCCCTCAACCACAAGCCTCCTCCTTTTGAGGCCGATTGGCTGGGTCACATGGGTGGAGCCAAAAAAGTCCACCAATGAGCAGCTTTGTTGTCTGAAAGGGCAAGGAAACATCCCATTGAGCATCACCACAGAGGAGCCAATCAGCTAGATGTTGCTGGGGCCACTGTGAGCCAATCATCAGCCGGCAGCTGGAAGTTTGCTGGCAGTTGGAGGTTTCCTGGGGCCCCTTTGGCTGTGGCTCTCAACATCTCCCCCTCTCTGTTTAAACAACAAGCATGTGGCTTAGGGACCATGCCTGCCTTTGGTTGTTCAAAAGTACATATGGTCCTTACTGAAGAACCTTGGCTGTGGCTATCAACAGGATTTGTATGTACCATTCACTGAAGTTAGTTTTCAGTACTAGGAAACAAATATGTATTTCAGGTGGATAAATATTTCTGCGAAAAATCTTGTGAAAAGTTGATTATAAATCCACATACTTGAACATAAATGAATTTAGGGAGTGTAAATAAGATACATATATTTCATATTTTGAAAAATCTGGAGAGTGTGTGGGTGTGTGTGTGTATACACACACACACACACACACAGATATTAAAATGTAGCAACATATATGCAAATCGAAATTCACCATGAAATATACATCAATCACAGATCCAAAAATATTCAATTTTCTTAACAGGGATTTATGTATAATGTTGTTCTACTAGGAAGCTCACCCATTATTTGAATTTTCAGTTCCAACAGCGTTTAGGAGGAGTGATGTCTTCTCACAAATTGTATCTCCCAAGTCAGTCACCTCACAAGAATGTAGGTGTGACACCAGGTAGGATTTGATATGTGCATATAAAAATACATTGCTGAATAGGCTACAGACAAAGGGAGACAGGAATTCACATATTTGTTAACTTTAAAAACACATGGAGATCTATTTCAATTAAAAATTGACTGGATTTATAACACCTAACATTTATCATGCAAAAGGCAAGATCAACTATACCCCATGCCTCGTCTGAACTGCTTGTATTTCAATTCTGTTTGTGTTACTTTTCTGCATCATATTAGAAATAGTAGTCAGAGTCTAGTAGGGTATGGGTTCGTGTCAGGGATTCAGTATTTCGAATGGAAAATTGGAAAATGAATCCAATGTGTATGCAAATATGTGCTACACACAAAAAATTCCCACTCTCATTCAGAACAATGGCTTGAAATAACCACGCCCCATGTAAGAAACAATTAGAGGAGAAGAGTTAGAAAATCTGTGAATACATACGTAGAATGGAAAATGCTCAGTAGTTCACAACCTTTGAGGTGGAAGAGACGTTTCCAAACCTTAGGGACAGGGTAAAACTCCACAAACATGGAACTCTGCTGGCCTAAACACTTCTGGAGATACTGACAATGAGGTTGGGTACTTGAAATATATGTTGTTGTCAGAAGCTTTAGCTTCCTTTGTAGTGAGACCATCAAACTTGGGTCTGCATTTTTGTGACCTGGAGGACATGAATTCTTATTGTCCAATGAACATGAGGCAGCAGTGCTGAATTCACTCTTTGTAGCTAAACTGTGGCCACTGGGGGATAAGTGTCTCCCCGTCTGGACTTTGAAATCATTTGGTCATGCTCCACTTTTCGTGGTGTTTCTTGCTGCTGCAGTGGGTGTTTTGTATTTGGTTCATGACATACAAGGAGTTAAACTGGGACACAATGCTGGAGGGAGTCCTGTAACGTATGGTGTGTCAAGGTCTGCAGGAGAATGCACCAACCAGGCTTCTATCCCCCATTGCTTGCCCCCTTTACCATAGGAACTTGATTCTGAATATTGCCCTGAAAACTCTCCATGTAACATGATGCCTTTACATACAAAGTTCTGCTTGCTGCACCATGTCAGTCACAAGCCATTTGAAAGCCAATGTAAGATCCACATGATCCCACCACAGATGTATTGTCACACACCTGCACACAACTGCTCTAGGCCCACTACTCAGCAGGCTCCAACTTACTGGCATCTCTGTTCTACACCATTTTCATGAAACGCAGTCAATGAAGGCATTTTCTGGTACACTCATGATCAGCAACAGGACATCCAAAGGTTCTCCAGTGCCACCTGGTCATGGGAATTTCAATATTTGGTGGTAGTTATCTAGCCATTTTTGAAGGATGAAGTTGGAGGCACTGTGCGTTTAAATTCATTCAGGAGCCATTAAATATTGAGTAAGCTCATTTCGATGAAAGCTCTGGAGAACTCTCACAGGAAAGGCTTCCCAAAGAGTGGCCCAAGGTCACATGAAGCCAGGACCATTGAGGTCTACAATGTGAGGTCCATGTGTGTTTTGACTCTCAACTATGGCTGTCAAGTCTTTCAAAATAAAATCATGTGATATCCTTGCTGAGATTCTCAGTGCTCTGTGGACAGGAACCCTGGGCTTAGATCTCAGTTTCCAAGGGTGACTCTCATGCATGGCCTGCTAAAATCCCAACACAATTCATGGCAATACTTCTCTGAGGTCAGTTCCAGAACTCAGTCTCTAAGGTAAATCACACCTGAGTTCAATCCCAGGTGGACCCAGTCATCTCTTCCAAATGCCACACAAATGACACAATTAAAACCAAAACACTCCCACATAGCCCTCATCTTCTTCCACATAGACACACATCATAACCACTGGCTGGTGGTTTTCATGAGTTGCGCAGCCTAAGACAGTATCCAAAATAAGCTCCCTTGCCCCTCATTTGCCTAAAGTCATGGTGGCCTGGACACCCTTCTGGTGAACCATGAGTGATCAAAAAGGCTTGCTGTTAATACTGCTTCGATTTTCCAATTTTAGGCCTACTGACTCTTGGGTTTAGATTCTTAATGTTAAATGGAGTCATGAGAAAAACCAAGCACCTCTGGGCTAGCCTCTTCAGGGCTTTGAAAAACTCATTTGACCAAAAAGATCTTGATTCTCACTTGATGGAGGTCAGGATCCTTAGAAGAATTCGAGAGACTTCATCCACAATGACTGCTCTTTTGGCCATTTTGGTTTTGGATACACAAGAGATCTTTCTTTAGATCCCTCAGGTTCTGAGAATCTAGGCCACAGCCTCACAGGGGGCCAAGAGCCTGAATCAGACACATCCCATTCCAAAGCAATTAAGCAAAGAGCCACAGGTGATGCCCATTTATTTCCATTTGAAAACTGTTTTCTTCATGCTTCCCAAAGGGGTGGCCTGAGGCAAAGATGTTCCTGACATTCAGTGCAACAGAACAATAGGTAAGCAAAATTCCCAAAGCAGGGTTTCTCCACTGAGACTTTCCTGGTCACACTGATATCTGAGTTTTCTGAGATGCTCACCATTCCCTTCAGCTATGTAGTACATGGCCATGTCACAGAGCTTGGAGGTGGTACATATTTTGGACACAAAATCATCAGTCTATTCTGGAGAGTGCCCACAATTCAGGAAGAAAACAGGAACTTAGGAAGATAGTAGGTGTTGCCCATCTATAATACAAGCCACAGTCCATTCATAAATCGGGCAGGATGAATGCTGAGAAGATTTCAACTAGACAGGACTCATCCATTGATGCATTTTCTTTTCTAATGTCTACAACCAGGGGCACAGTGGGATACACTGATATCCAAACACATGCCTTGTCAAACGACTTACTACAAACAGGTCCCGCCAAAACAAACAAACCGCCATTCCTACCTATTCTCAGAACATGAGACAAATTCACAAATCCCCACCCACACCCACAAAGACACCTCCTTCCCCCAAGTTGGTCTGTGACTATCTGGAGTTTCCACTGACTCGTGGGCCATAGTATGTTCCAAATAAATGGCCTTCCTGTCTCAGACCTGCTTTCCTTGTGCAACTCTGTGAATTTGTCAGGAGCCAGCAGTGTGCCACTACCTGCTTTCTCAGGAAAAACCCCTCTTCAGAGCTTTCCTGCGTTTTGGACATCCTCACATCAGTAGGTACCAAAAATGAATGTCTGTGTCCTTGGTAAATCCAAACAAGGAGACCACTGGGACTGGGACTGGACTGGCTATGGGTTCCTGTCTTCCTGGATCCCAAGTTCAGAGAGTTCCATCACCAAAGAAGTCATGTGAGGTCACTTCCTTCAGGAACTGAATCAGATCACTGCCTTGGCAACCTCTTTGTCCTAACAGTTGCTTCCAAGGCTACCATGAGAAAGAGGCTGCCCCTACTTCCTGTGACACTTTCACAAGTTAAAATGCTATATCAACCATAGGCACCCGGGAGCAGCTCTCCACACAGGCCTGGTTTGGTCCATCTTCTCTACATTAAAAAGAGAAAGGCTGATTCAGAAACAACCCTTCATTCTGACCATGTTGTTTGCCAGGGAAGATGACTTTTGCTCTCTCAGGTCCTTCATAGCTGCCTACATCTTCTCCAGTGATCATTTTTGCATGGAACTTTGTGGTTCTCAGCAGGTGGAAGATCCCCTACATTCCTATATTGTAAGACCAACTCTGTCCCTGCTCGTCTGTAAAGTTAGATTGAGGGAACAGTGTATGGTTAGGGTTAATAACATGTTCGATTTGGGTTAGAAATTATTCTGCTGGATGAATAATTGTACAAGAATAATGAGGTGAAATGTATGTAGGAAAACAGAAATCTAAGTAAAATTTGAAGCCCAGAAGGGGATTGGGCTTCAAGGGATTGTGATACTTAGCATTGGGATCAAGGGATTGTGATACTTAGCATTGAATTATGTTCTGCAGAGATGTCTCAGAGAGATCGATACACAATGGCATAAGACCCTGTACCTTGGATTATTGAATGTAGAAGAGAACATCCAGTCAGAAAGCGTTAATAGGTGGGATTAGGAAGATAGTCAGTAGGTTTAGGAGGAAGAGTGAGTATAGGATTTGGAACAAAAGTTTCTTAGCAATAGGGTTTCGATTAGAGTGTGAATGGAAATGTCAGCACATGTGAAGAGTCAGTCACAATGATGAACTGGGGAAAATATGTAGGAAAGCAATCAATAGAGACATTATGAAATCAGGAAAAGTATAAAGTGAGAGAAAGGATTAGATGTTTTCAACAGGGTTGAATTTGAATATATAATCTTAGGAAGAAACAAATATATTGTCACAAATAGGATTGATTTTTGAGAGCATTAGGCAACTTGGACATGGATGTTTTTAGTAATCCATATTCACTTTACATTTAGGCTTTGGTACAAACATAAGTGTGACCTTTTCTTTTTATGTCCAAATATTACTGTGATAAAATGTATATGTAGAAAAGGTGACATGAGTATTTCTTCCATCATTTCTGAGACCAATAATTTGAAGACGTATAAATTAGTATTGGGTTTACAAAGAGGTGTACCCTGTGTCTATGAATATAAAGAAAAAGCATGAATAGACTGTACAGTGAATAAATAATATAACTGGTTTCACTTTAAATCATGGATTGAATTGATATCTGAAAATATATAAGAAATATTATATTGATACAAAATCATTCATTCCAACCAGTTATACATCTAATGGTAATATTGGGGTTATGGATTATCATGAGGGGTGTGTGAGTTTTGCTTCAAAAGTGATTATGGAAATCGAAAATAATGTATTTGGAAAGAAGTCTCATGAGAAGACCAGTCAAGAAACATGGAGGAATACATGTGTTTCGAAGCAGAAAATGATTGAAAGTGAAACAAATGCCTATAATTTTGTAACTTGTGGATGAAATATATATCTTATAATGTGCATAAACTGAAGAAATAGTAAAATACCAGTGGTGAATAAGAATGAACATAAAAATACACATCATGTCCCATAGGAATCTACTTGCATTAATGAGAAACTGGGTCAATTATTGTAGAAATATTAGGATTTGTATTCACGATTCACTGAAGTTAATTTTCAGTAATAGGAAACAAATAGTATTTCAGGTGGTTGAATATTTCCGAGAATAATCTTGTGAAATGTTGACTATAAATCCACATACATGAACTAGAATGAAATTAAGGAGTGTATAATAAGACACATATATTTAATATTTTAAAACATCTGGAGTGTGTATACACACACACACACACACACACACATTAAAAAGTAGTAGTATATATGCCAATCGAAATTCATCATGAAATATATATCATCCACAGATCGAAAAATATTCATTTTCCTGAACATGGAATTATGTATAATATTGTTCAACTAGGAAGCTCACAGAGAGGATGAATTTTCAGATCCCACAGTGTTTAGGAGGAGTGATCACTTCTCACAATTTGTATCTGCCAAGTCAGACACCTGACAAGAATGTACGTGTGATACCAGGTAGGATTCTATATATGCATATAAAAATAGGTGTGCTGAATAGGCTACATAGAATGGGAGAGAGGAATTCACATATTTGTTAACTTTAAAAACACATGGAGAACTATATCAATTACAAATTGACTAGATTTATAACACCAACACTTTGTCACACAAAAGCTGTGTCCAACTATACACTATGCCTCCTCTGATATGCTTGTATTTATATTCTGTTTGAGTTATTTTTCTCCATCATATTAGGATTAGTAGTCAGAGTATAGTAGGTTATGGGTTAGTGTCAGGGATTCAGTATTTCAAGTAGAAAATAGGAAAATGAATCTAATATGCATGAAAATATGTGCTACAAAAAATATTCCCACTCTCATCCAGAAGAATGCCTTGAAATTATCTTCGCCCCTAGTATGACACAATTAGAGGAGAAGAGTTAGAAAATATGTGAATACATATCTGGACTGGAAAATGCTCAGCATTACACAACTATGGAGGTGGTAGAACAGTTTCCAAAAGTAAAGGACAGTGTAAACCCTCCACAAACATGGAGCTATGCTGGCCTAAAGACTTCTTGAGAAACTGCCTCTGAGTTTGGGTAGTTGAAATATATGTTGTTGTCAGGAGCTTAACTTCCTTTGTAGTGAGACCATCAAAGTTTGGTCTGCATCTATGTGACCTGGAGGACATGGTTTCTTATTTTCCAATGAACATGAGGCTGCAGTGCTGAATTCACTCTTTGTAGCTAAACTGTGGTCACTGGGGGCTAAGTGTCTCCCCATGTGGACTTTGAAGCCATTTGGTCATCCTCCACTTTTCCTGGTGTTTCTTGCTGCTGCACTGGGTGTTTTGTATTTGCTTCACGACATACAAGGAATTCAACTGGGAATCAGTGCTGGAGGGAGTTCTGTAACATGTGGTGGGTCAGGGTCTGCAGGAGAATGCCCCAACTTGGCTTCTATCCCACATTGCTTGCCCCCTTGACCATACCAACCTGATTCTGAACATTGCCCTGAAACCTCTCCATATTACAAGATGCCATTTCATATAATGGTCTGCTGGCTGCACGAAGTCAGTCACAAGCAATTTGGAAGCCAATGTAATATCCACATGGCCACACCACAGATGTATTATCACACACCTGCACACCACTGCTCTAGGCCCACTACTCAGCACGCTCTAACTTACTGGCATCTCTGTTCTACACCATTTTCAAGAAACCCAGTAAATCAATGCACTGTCTGGTACACTCATGATCAGCAATGGGACATCCAATGGTTATCCAGTGCCACCTGGTCATTGGGAATTTCAAAAATTTTATGATATTTATCTATCCATTTTTCAAGAATGAAGTTGAAGGCACTTTGGGGTTTCCATTCATCCCGGAAGCATTAAATGGTGAGGAAGCTCATTTCAATGAAAGCTCTGAGGAACTCTCACAGGCAAGGCTTCCCAGAGTGTGCCCAAAAGGTCACATGAAGAACGGCCCTTTAAGGTCTATAATGTGAGGTCCTTGTGTGTTTTGACTTTTAACTGTGGCTGCCAAGTTTTTCAGAATAAAATCATGTGATATCCTTGCTGAGATTCTCAGTGCTCTGTTGAAAGCTTTCCTGGGCCTAGATCTCAGGTTTCAAGGGCGACTCTTATGCATGGCCTCCTACAATCCCAACACAACTCATGGCAATACTTCTCTGAGGTCAGTTTCAGAACTCAGTTTCTAAGGGGAATCACACCAGAGTTCAAGCCCATGTGGACCCAGTCATCTATTCCAAACGCCACAAAAATGACCACATTTGAAACCAAAACATTCCCACATTGCCCTTATCTTTAACCATATAAACACTCATCATTAACTCTGGCTGCAGGTTTCCAAGAGTGGCGCAGCCCAAGACAGTGTCCAAATAATGCACCCTTGCTCCTGATATGTCCAAAGTAAGGGTGGCCTGTTCACCCTTCTTATGAACCAGGAGTGATCAAATAGGCCTGCCATAAATACTGCTCTGCTTCTCCAATTTGAGGCCTACAAACTGTCAGGTATAGATTCTTTATGTGATTTGGCATCATGAGACAACCCAAGCAGTTCTGCAGGAATTTGAAGAACTCATTTGATCCAAAGGATCCCTATTCTCACTTGATGGAGGTCAGAAACCAAACAGAAGAAGTCAAGAGACTTCATCCACAATGACAGATTTTTTGCCATTTTGGTTTGGATGCACACATGGGATCTTCTTTAGATCTATCAGGAGCTGAGAATTTTAGCCACAGCCTCAAACAGGGCCTAGTGTCTGATTAAGACACATCCCTTTCCAGAGCAATTAAGCAAAGAGCCACAGGTGATGCCCATTCATTTCCATTTGAAAACTATTTCTTCAGGCTTCACAAAGGGGTGGCCTGAGGCAAAGACCTTCCTGACATTCAAGGCAGCAGAAACATAGATAAGCAAATGGAGCCAAGCAGGGTTTCTCCACTGAGACTTTACTGGTCACACTGGTATCTGAGTTTTCTGAGATGTTCCCATTCCCTTCAGCTATCAAGGACATGGCCATGTCACAGAGTTTGGAGGTGGTACATATCTTGGACAATAAACCATGATACTATTCTGGAGAGTGGCCAGAATTCAGGAAGAAAACAGCAACTTAGGAAGTTAGTAGGTGTTTCCCATCCATAAGGCAAGCAACAGTCCATTAATCAATTGTGCAGGATGAATGCTGTGAATCTTTCTACTAGACAGGACACCTCCATTGATGCATTCTCGTTTCTAATGTCTAAAACCACGGACACAGTGGCTACACAGACATAGAAACACTCGCCTTGTCTAAAGACTTACTAGAAAAAGTCGACTCCAAACCAAACCAACCACCTTTCCTACCTATTCTCAGAACATGAAACAAAACCACAAACTCACACCCACAACCAAAAAGGCACCTCCTTCCCAAAAATAGGTCTTTAACTATCTGGAGTGTCCTCTGACTGGTGGGCCATACTATGTTCCACTCAAAATGGCCTGTCCGGTCTCAGATCTTGTCTCCTTGGCCAACTCTGTTATTCTGGGAGGAGCCAGTGGTTAGCCACAACCTGCTGTCTCAAGAAAGGCCCCTCTTCAGAGCTCTACTGGCATTTGGCCATCCTCACATCACTAGGTACCAAGAAGGTCTGACTCTGTACTTGGTAAATCCAAACAAGTGAGCCCACTCGGACTGGGACTGGGACTGGCTCTTGGTGCCTGGCTTCTTGCATCCCAATTTCAGAGAGTTCCATCACCAAGAAAATGAGGTATGTCACTTTCTTTGGAACTGAATGAGGCCACTGCCTTGGCAACAACTTTGTCCTAACACTTGCTTACAATGGTCCCATGAGTTGGAGGGTGCCCCTACTTCCTGTGACAATTTGACTAGTTAGAATGGTATATCAAAATAGACACCATGGAACAGCTCTCCACGAAGGCCTGGTTAGGTCCATCTTCTCTACATTAAGAAGAGAGAGTCTGATGCATACACATCCCTTCGTCCTGTGCAGGTTGTTTGCCATGGAAGATGGCTTTTGCTCATTCAGGTCCTTCATAGCTGCCTACATCTTCTCCAGGGATAATTTCTACATCGAACTTTGAGGTTCTCAGCAGTTGGAAGATCACCTACATCCCTTATTGAAAGAATAGCCCTGTCCCTGCTCTTTTGTAAAGTTAGATTGAGGCAACAGTGTATGGTTAGGGTTAATAACAGGTTCGATTTGGGTTAGGAATCATTCTGCGGGATGAATAATGGTATTGGGAACCTGCAATATATAGAAATATAGTGGTTAAATATAAGTATGGAAACAGAAATCTAGGTAAGATTTGAAGCTCAGAAGTGCATTGGGCAATAGATTGGGACACGTAGCTTTGAATTACGTTCTGCATACATATTTCAGAAAAATCGATATACAATGGCATAGGACCTTGTACCTCGGATGATTGAATGTAGTAGAGTACATCCACTGAAAAAGGGATAGTCGATAGGATCAGGAAGATAGTCAGTATGTTTCGGAAGAAGATAGAGTATAGGATTTGGACCAAAGTTCATTAGCAATAGGGTTTTGGTTAGAGAGTGAATGTCAATGTCAGCACATGTGAAGGGTCAGTCACAATGTTGAACTGGGAAAAATATGTAGGAAAGTAGATATCAATAGAGACATTAGGAAATCAGGCAAAGTATAAAGTGAGTGAAAAAACTAGACATTTCCAACAGTTTTGAGGTTGAATATATAATCTTAGGAAGAAACAAAAATGTGGTCACCAATAGGATTGACATTTGAGAGCATTAGGCAACCTGGATATGGATGTTTTTAGTAATCCATGTTCAGTTTCCATTTAGGCTTTGGTACAATCATACGTGTGACTTTTGCATTTTGTGTCCAGAATATTACTGTGGTAACATGCATATGTAGATCAGGTGACATGAGTATTTCTTCCACCATTTCTGGGAGCAGTATTTAGAAGACGAATAAATTAGTATTGGGCATACTAAGAGGTGTACCCTGTGTCTATGAATATAGAGATAATGCATGAATAGACCATATAGTGAATAAATAATATAACTGGTTCCACTTTAAATAATGGATTAAACTGATATCAGAATATATATAAGAAATACTATATGATATGAAATCATTCCTTCCAACCAGTTATACATCTAATGGTGATATTATAGTTATGGTTTATCATGAAGTGAGTGTCAGTTTTGCTTCAAAAGTGATAAAGGAAATCAAAAATAATGTATTTGGAAAGAAGTCTCATGATAAGACCAGTCAAGAAACCTGGAAGAATCCATGTGTTCTGAAGCAGGAAGTGATTGAAAGTGAAACAAATGCCTATAAGTTTGCTAACTTGTGGATGAAATATATATCCTATGATGTGCACAAATTGAAGAAATAGTAATGAACCAGTGTTGAATTAAAATAAATTTCAAAATACACATCATGTCACATAGGAATGTACTTGCATTGATGTTAAACTGGGTCAGTTACTGTAGAAGTATTAGTATTTGTATGCAACATTAACTGAAGTTAGTTTTCAGTACTGCAAACAATATGTATTTCAGGTGGATGAATATTTCTGAGAATGATCTTGTGAAAAGTTGATTATAAATCCATATACATGAACATGAATGAATTTAGTGAGTGTATATAAGACACATATATTTCATATTTTGAAAATCTGGAGACTGTATATATATATATATATATATATATATATATATATATATATATATACAAAAAAAAACACACACAGACAATAAATTAGCAATCGAAATTTATCATGAAATATATATCTTCCACAGATGCAAAATTATTTCTTTTAGAACATGGATTTATGTATAATGTTGTTCTTCTAGGAAACACACCCCTAGGCTAAATTTTCAGTTCCAACAGAGTTTAACAGGAGTGATCATTTCTCACAAATTGTATTTGCCAAATTAGCCTCCTCACAAGAATGTAGGTGTGATACCAGGTAGTGTTCTATATGTGCATTTAAAAATACATGTGCTGAATAGGCTACAGAGAAAGGGAGAGAGGAATTCACATATTTGTTAACATTAAAAACACATGGAGAACTATTTCAATTAAAAATTGACTAGATTTATAACACCTACAATTAATCATGCAAAAAACAAGTCCAACTATACACCATGATTCCTCTGAACTGCTTGTATTCCTATTCTGTTTGTGTTATTTTTCTCCATCATATTAGGAGTAGTAGTCAGAGTTTATTAGGGTATGCGTTAGTGTCAGGGATTCAGTATTTTGAATGGAAAATTGGAAAATGACTCTAAAGGGTATGCAAATATGTGCTACACAAAAATGTTCACACTCTCATCCAGAAGATTGCCTTGGCATTACCTTAGTTCCAAGTAAGATACAATAAAGGAGAAAAGTTAGAAAATCTGTAAATACATATCAGGAATAAAAAATGCTCAGGAGTTCACAAACTTGTAGGTGGTAGAGGAGTTTCCAATAGTAAGGGACAGGGTAAACACTCCACAAACATTGAGCTCTGCTTGTGTAAAGACTTCTTGAGAAACTCTCTGAGGTTGGGCTCTTAAAATACATGTTGTTGTCAGGAGCTTTAGCTTCCTTTGTTGTGTGACCATCAAATCTGGGTGTGCAAATATGTGACCTGAAGGACATTGTTTCTAATTTTCCAATGAAAATGAGGCAGCAGTGCTGAATACTCTTTTTGTAGTTAAACTATGGCCACTGGGGTGTAAGTGTCTCCCCGGGTTGACTGTGAAGCCATTTGGTCATCCTCCAATTTTCGTGGTGTTTCTTGCTGGTGCACTGGGAGTTTGGTATTTGCTTCATGAAATACAAGGAGTTCAACTGGGACACAGTGCTGGAGGGAGTTCTGTCACGTGTGGAGGGACACGGTCTGCATGAGAATGCACCAACCAGGATTCTGTCCCACATAGGTTGCCCCTTTGTCCATAGCAACCTGATTCTGAACATTGCCCAGAAACCTATCCATATAACAAGATGCCTTTACATATAAGGGTCTGCTGGCTGTACCCTGTCAATCACAAGGCAATTGGAAGCCAATGGCAGATCCACATGCCCCAACACACATGTTTTTTCACACACCTTCACACCACTGCTCTAGGCCCACTAATGAACAGGCTCCAACTTACTGGCATCACTGTTCTACACAATTTTCATGAAACCCACTGAGTCAAGGCACTGTCTGATACACTCATGATCAGCAACAGGACATCCAAAAGTTTTCCAGTGCCACCTGGTGATGGGAATTTCAAAAATTTCATGGTATTTATCAAGCCATTTTTCGAGGATAAAGTTGGAGGCTCTGTGGGTTTCAATTCATTCAGGAACCATTAAATGTTGAAGAAGCTCATATCAATGAAAGATCCTGAGAACACTCACAGGCAAGGCTTCCCAAAGAGTGGCCAAAAGGTAACATGAAGTCAGGCCCATTGAGGTATACAATGTGAGGTCCATATGTGTTTTGACTCTCAACTGTGGCTTTAAAGAATTTCAGAATAAAATCATGTGATATCCAGGCTGAGATTCCCAGTGCTGTGGGCAAAGCCACCCTGCACCTAGATCTCCCTGCACCACAATTAATACCTGAGATGTTGGTTGCATGGCCTAGTAAAATCCAAACACAATTCATGACAATACTTCTCTTATGTCACTTCCAGAATTCAGTCTCTAAGGGGAATCATACCAGAGTTCAAGCCCAGGTGGACCCAGTCATCTGTTCCAAGCGCCAAACAAATTACCACAATTCACAACAAAATGCCTCCACATGCCCCTTATCTTATTTCATGTAGACACTCATCATAACATCTGGATGGAGGTTTCCATGAGGGGCACAGCACAAGACAGTGTCCAAAATAACCTTTCTTGCCCCTCATTTGCCTAAAGTCAGTGTGGCCTGGAAATCCTGACTGTGAACCAGGAGTGATCAAATACGCCTGCTGTTAATACTCCTTGGCTTCTCCAATTTGATGCCTACTGACTGTGGGGTTTAGATTCTTTATGTAAACTGGATTCATGAGAAAACCCAAGCACCTATGGGCTAAACTCTGCAGGGCTTTAAAGAACTCATTTGACCCAAAGGATCCCTATTTTCACTTGATGGATGTCAGAAATCTTAGAGAAGAAGGTGAGAGTCTTCATCCACAATAACTGCTCTTTTGGCCATTTTGGTTTTGGATGCACCCATGGGATCTTTCTTTAGATCCATCAGGTGCTGAAAATCTAAGCCACAGCCTCACACAGGGCCAAGAGGCTGATTCAGACACATCCCTTTCCAAAGCAATTAAGCAAAGAGCAAAACACACACAGACATTATAAAGTGGCAATATATATGCCAATTGAAATTCATGATGAAATATATATCGTCCACAGATCCAAAAATATTAATTTTACTGAACATGGATTTATGAATAATGTTGTTCAACTAGAAAGGTTACACTTAGGTTGAATTTTAAGATCCAATAGCGTTTAGGAGGAGTGATCTCTTGTCATAATTTGTATCTGCCATGTCAGCCACCTCACAAGAATGTATATGTGATACCAGGTAGGATTCTATATGTTTATATAAAAATACATGTGATGAATAGGCTACAGAGAAAGGGATAGAGGAATTCACATATTTATTAACTTAAAAAACACAAGGAGAACTATTTCAATTAAAAATTAACTAGATTTATAACACCTACCCTACATAATGCAAAAGGCAAGTCCAACTATACACCATGCCTCTTCTGAACTGCTTGTATTTCTATTGTGTTTGTATGCACTGTGGGTTTCAAGAACCATTAAATGTTGAGGAAGCTCATTTGAATGAAACTCTGGAGAACTCTCATAGGCAAGGCTTCCCAAAGAGTGACCAAAAGGTTAGATATAGCCAGGCCCATTGAGGTCTACAATGTGAGGTCCATGTGTGTTTTGACTCTCAACTATGGCTACCAAGTCTTTAAGATTAAAATCATGGGATATCTTGGCTGAAATTCTCAGTGCTCTGTGGAAATCCACCCTCGGCCTTGATCTTAGTTTCCAAGGGCGACTCTCATGCTTGGCCTCCTAAAATATCACCACAATTCATGGCAATACTTCTCTGAGTTCAGTTCCAGAAGTCAGTCTCTAAGGGGAATCACACAAGAATTCAAGCCCAGGTGGACCCACTCATCTCTTCCAACCGTCACACAAATGACCACAATTAATACCAAAACACTCTCACATGGCCCTCCTCTTCTTCTATAAAGGCACTCATCATAACATCTGGCTGGAGGTTTCCATGAGGGGCACAGCCCAAGACAGTGTCCCAAATAAGCTCCCTTTCCACTCATTTGCCTAAATTCAGGGTGGCTTGGACACCCTTCTTGTGCACCAGGAGTGATCTGAAAGGGTAAAATAAATTGAAATTAAAGTGTAAAAGTTGAAGTGTAAAAGACTGGGTTTTGTAAAGTTTCTAAGCTGCAAGGCCTGAGTTAAAATGTAAAGGACCAGGTATTGTTAAGTTCCTATGCTACATGCAAAACCTGAAATTCCTGTAGCTTGTAGTACAATTCCCGACTGCCCAGTAAATATTCCCCCTGACCGCCTGGTTATTTAATAACCTAGGACCCTGTGTGGCCTGGCACATAGGCATTGCAAGGCCTAAAGCAATCTGTTTGAATGTGTACCTCGCTTTAGAACTGACCTATCACTACTGCCTCACCTGTTTCTGCCAATGAATGAACTAATCATGTTTAGGAATTGTTGTTTGATTTTTCTGCGGTGTATGTTGATTTCTTAAAGGAGCCTGTGATATATGTAAAGTCCCGCCCTCCCCAAAAAGTGTACTTAAGCACTGCTCAACCCCTGCTCGGGGCTCTGGGCTGCTCTCCCTTCTTGAGTGAGCACGTAGCCCCAGCATGCTGGATTGGATCCTCAATGAACGCCTTTTTCTGTTGCATGAGCCGCGGTCTCTTGGTGGTCTCTTCCTCCGACGTTCACCGGATCCTTACATTTGGTGCGTTGGCCGGGAATCACGCAGCATAGGACAAGGACACCCCATCAGACCCCTCTGGGGGTAAGTAAGGCGCTTCTTTCCATTTTTCCTTGCAATCGCTCAGAGCTTTTTGTTCAGGTTCCGTTTTTCCGTTTTTGGTTTGGGTTGGCAGAGTGGCTGCCAGCGGAGAACGTAAGTTCCCCCTGTCAGTGGTGGACAAACGTGTCCTAAAGCCACAGACCACGTCCTTGCAAGGGATGCCTTGGAGGACTCAGGGAGTGATGGATGTGCCCTCATTAGGTGAGGAGGGACGGATGAGCCCACATTAGGTGACTCTGCTGCCAACCCATCATATCTTGCTGGCTACTTTTTTCTCTCAGGTTGAATTCACTGTCTGGCTTTGTGGTCTAACCCATCAGGTTTTGCCAGTTACTAGGTTCTAATCTTTAATTCTGAACTCGTGTTAAATGTTACCTGTGTGTACATGTTTGTGTCACGTTTGTATTGTCCTTGTCTCTGTTTGAGAAACTCTCATTATGGGACAAAGCCATTCCATGCCTCTGTCCTTGAAGCCTTTCCTGGTCCCTGCCTCCATTCCGACACCGTCACCCAGGATCCTATCACTCAAACCTTCTACTCCTTCCCCTCTTCCCTCCATTCTCCCTGAGTCACAAGATTGTAGATCTTGGGGTTGTGAACAAACGGGAGCTGCATGATGGTCTTTGTGTGTCTTTTTATCTGTGTTTCTGTTAAATGTGATGGCATTGTTTGGACCGATGCAGAGTCCCGAGTTCCAACCTGCCTTACATATGTGGAAGTTACTTTAGCTAAATTTTAAACTAATGCTTCTCCTGTGAGGGACCAAAAGTCAATAGAACCGCCAGTTTTTCTGTTCTCACCTTTTGCACCTCTCTTAGCTGTGTTTTAAAGAACTTTGATAAACTTTACTCCCCTTTGTTAAGCAAGATTACGGAAGCAGTGATTTCTTTTCTTCCAGTAGTTGGCTTGAGCATGCCCACTGCAGAGGGAAATGTCTGGGGTCAAAGAACATTGATATCTCGCTTAAACTTTTCTCAAAACCCTGTCCTCATTATTAAATTGGCATTAATTGGCTTTGGGATGGGAACCAAGCCTTCAGTCATAAATTTTGACACCCCAGAGGGGACTTTAAATAAACCCCACTCTGCCCACTTGGGGAAGCCTAGCACTCAAAACAACTGCAAGCAGAGGATGAAATTTTTGGGAGCTGACTACTGCAAAGTTGGGAGACATAGAATATGCCTGGTGCCTGGGGTCAAAGCAAACCAGAGGAACTAATCCTGTAAGTAAATGGTGAGGCTAAGGGACTCCCAGCAGCTGACAGAGCCATTTTGCTGTGGGGAACTCCCTTATTCCTTACGTGCACTTTAAGGATTTCTCCACCTCTGTTTACTTAACAAAAGGGACAATGAATGCATTAATATGTTGATATTATAGATTGTTTCTTGGGGATGATCTAGGGTGAATGTGTATCTAAAAATGATTTTTTTTTATTTTAACCATCTCGTATCTAAATGGGTTTCTAAAGCATTGCACTATGTTACAGTTAAAAGTTGGGTTTAAACAATTGTTTAGTTTGATTTCAGGTAGTTCATGCTAGGAAACTTAAATACTTAGGATAAAAAATAATTAAAGAGTTTTAATTTTGAACTAGGCAGCCTGAAAAAATTTCACTAGATATACCAGTGCATTAACTTGGGAAGAGATAATAAATTATAATATGGTATCTATTCCCATCAGTGTGTAAGATTTTAAAAAATGGTACTAAATTAAAACGTTGGTCTGGCTTATTGAAATGACATTAATTAGCAACAGTCTTGGAAATTTTTAAAGCTTAATTTCGGATACACATGGTAGTGTGTGGTTCTTTTTAAAAAATTTTCAGCCAATTTAATGTAACTTAATACTATTAGAAACTTCATAACAAAGAAAGGGGCTTAAGGATCCTATAGAAACTTCTTCTGATGGTGGCTTTAATATTATCAAAAAATGATCCTATTTTCAGTTTTGTGTGAGCAAGTTTTTCTAGTGTAGAAAAATCTAAAGATATAAAATTTTGAGAATTACATCTTAAACTTGCATCAAAATTTTCAACATCCAAACCTGGAAATTATGACTTATAGCTAAAATGCCTTAGGCCTGAGGTTTCTGCTACGAATTCCAGTCTTTTCAGTTTTCCAGACCTCAGCCAGGACTTAAGTTGATATGCAAATAAAAGAAGCCTGCAGCACTCAGCAGGAGACAGATAAAAAAGAGTAAATGTGTCTTTTTACCTGAACTCAAACTAGACCTAACCAAAAAATTATATTATATGGTATTTACTAATTACTGGCCAGTCATCTTTTTTAGGACTCTTGCTTTTCTTAGATTCTGTATTTTTTTTTTTTTTTTGAGCTCATGATCTTGATTCTGCTGATGGGTTAATGTTTTCTGATCAGTTCTATTTTTGATCGACTCTGGAGTTGTTAGCATTTCAATGGAGATTTCACCTGAAAAAGCTACAAGGCTTTTACTATTGTGTTATGTGTTACATTTGTGTTACGTGTTGTATGTTGGTATGTCTGTATGTGTGTATGTCCATATATCATGCAGGGGTATGACAATTGACAGATGAGGAGCACTCATGAAAAATTTAGAATGTATCCAAATGTCTTTGATTCACGTGATTCATATGTTTTAATTCAAATTGGGTAAACAGATAAAAATAAAGATGTCTTTAAAATTAGGCCTATAAGTTTTCTAGGTTTTCAAAAAGGCCCTAATAAAATGTAGATGTCTATAAAATAATCTGCCTAAATTCAGAAATTTACAAGTATTGAAATGTGAACAGAAAGAGGTTAGTAGATGAAAAAGAGAAACTAAAAGGTTCCAGATATAGATCTAATAGAGGAAAAACGTGTTTCTGGATAAGATAGTCTATATGATTAAGTAATTAAAAGGGTTTAAGTAAATAATAAAAAAAGGTGTGTGTAACTTGGATATATGTGTAAGTTTTGAGCAAGTAATCTTAAAAAATTAAACAGCTGGTAAAACAAGTACTGTTTTTATAAAATTGTGCCATGTTATTTCTTTAAAATCTAAACTTGTTTAATACAAAAACATCAATGTAATTGTGGTGTTAATGTGTTCATATCTTCCAGGTATACAGGTCTGTAAGGTAGAAGCTTCCAAAGACCATTGTATCAAGCTGGTGTTCTAAGGTTGTATGGTAATTCTAGGCTTAAAAGAAAAACATGTTGGAGATTTATGTATATCATTTGTGTTCTATAATTGGACTTGTTATCAATAAGATATGTACAGTTCCATGTTACTTTTTACACTGAGATACAATCTAAAAGTATTTTTAACTTAATGAGAGCCAAATCTGTGAAGGTTTTATTGTAAACACAAAGGTAATGCCCATTCTTTTCCATGTGAAAACTGTTTTCTTCAGGCTTCACAAAGGGGTGGCCTGAGACAAAGACTTTCCTGATATTCAGGGCAACATAACAATAGGTAATCAAAAGGCCCAGAGCAGGGTTTCTCCACTGAGACTTTACTGGCTACACTGATATCTGAGTTTTCTGAGATGCTTGCCATTCCCTTCAGCTATCCAGTACATGGCCATGTCACAGATCTTGGAAGTGGTTCATATATTGGTCACAAAATCATGAGCCTATTCTGGAGAGTGGCCAGAATTCAGGAAGAAAACAGGAACGTAGGAAGATAGTTGGTGTTGCCCATTGATAAGGAAGCCACACTCCATTTATAAATTGTGCTGGATGAATGCTGGGAAGTTTTCTTTTTGAGAGGATACACCCATTGAGGCATTCTCTTTTCTAAAGTCTACAACCACGGACACAGTGGGATACACAGACCTAAAAACACTCGCCTTGTCAAAGGACTAACTAGAAACACTCCACTCCAAACCAAACACACCCCCTTTCCTAACTATTCTCAGAACAAAAGAAAAAACCACAAACCCATACCCACAACCACAAAGGCACCTCCTTCCCCCAAGTAGGTCTGGAACTATCCAGAGTGTCCTCTGACTGGAGGGCCATACTATGTTCCCCAGAAATGGTCTGTCCTGTCTCAGATCTGGGCTCCTTGGTCAACTCTGTGAAGTTTTCAGGAGCCAGCAGTGAGCCTCTACCTGTTTTCTCCAGAAGGGCCCCTCTTCAGAATTTTTCTGGAATTTGGCCATTCTCACATAAGTAGGTACCACAAAAGACTGACTCTATCCTCGGAAAATTCAAACAAGTGAGAACACTGGAACTGGTGCTGGGACTGGGTCTTGGTCCCTGGCTTCCTGGAACCCAAATTTGGAGAGTTCCATCAACAAGGATGTGAGGTGAGGTCACTTCCTTTAGTAACTGAATGAGGTCACTGCCTTGGCAACCAATTTGTCCTAACATTTGTTTCCTAAGGTCTCATAACATGGAGGATGTCCCTACTACCTGTGACACTTTCACAAGTTAGAATAGTATAGAAACCATAGTCACCTGGGAACAGCTCTCCACAAAGGCCTAGTTTGGTTCATCTCCTCTACCTTAAGAAGAGAGAATCTGATTCAGACACAACCCTTCATCCTGACCAGGTTGTTTGCCATGGAAGATGCCTTTTGCTCTATCATGTCCTTCATAGCTGCCTACGTCTTCTCCAGGGATCATTTCTGCATGGAACTTTGAAGTTTTCAGCAGGTGGAAGATCCCCTGCATTCCTGTATTGTAAGACCAAATCTTTCCCTGCTTTTCTGAACACTTAGATTGAGGGAACAGTGTATGGTTAGGGTTAATAATATGTTCAATTAAAACCAAAATACTCCCACATGGCCCTCATTTTCTTCCATGTAGACATTCATCATAACCTCTGGCTGGAGGTTTCCATAAGAGGCGCAGCCCAAGACAGTGTCCACAATAAGTTCCCTTTCCCCTCATTTTCCTAAAGTCAGGGTTTCCTGGACACCCTTCCTGTAAACCAGGATTGATCAAATAGGCCTGCCAGTAATACTGCTCTGTTTCTTCATTTTGAAGCCTACTGACTGTGAGGTATAGATTCTTTATGTGATTTGGAGTCATGTGAGAACCCAAGCACTGCTGCAGGGCTTTGAAGAACTCATTTGTCTCAAAGGATCCCTCTACTTACTTGATGGAGGTCAGGAACCTAACAGAGGAAGCAAGAGACTTCATCCACAATGACTGATCTTTTTGCCATTTTGGTTTTGGATGCACACATGGGATCTTTCTTTAGATCCATCAGGTGCTGAAAATCAAAGCCACAGCCTCTCTCAGAGCCGAAAGGATGATTCAGACACATCCCTTTCCAAAGCAATTAAGCAAAGAGCCACAGGTGATGCTCATTCATTTTCAATTGAAAGCAGTTTTTTTCAGGCTTCACAAACTGGTGGCCTGAGGAAAAGACCTTCCTGACATTCAGGTCAACAGAACAGTAGGTTAGCAAAAGGCACAAAGCAGGGTTTCTCTACTGAGACTTTACTGGTCACACTGATATCCGAGTTTTCTGAGATGCTCCCAATTCCCTTTATCTATCCAGTACATGGCCATGTCACAGAACTCGACAGAGGTCCATATCTTGGACAAAAAAACATGAGCCTATTCTGGAGAGTGGCCAGAATTCAGGAAGAAAACAGGAACTAAGGAAAGAAGTAGGTGTTGCCCATATAAGGCAAGCCACAGTCCATTCATAAATTGGGCAGGATGTGTGCTGAGATGCTTTCTACTAGACAGGACACATCCATTGATGCATTCACTTTTCTAATATCTACAACCACGGAAAAAGTGGGAAACACAAACATAGAAACACTCGCCATGTCAAATGACTTACCAAAAACAGTCCACTCCAAACCAAACATACTGCCTTTCCTACCTATTCTCAGAACATGATACAAAACTACAAATTCACACCCACACCCACAAAGGCACCTCCATTACCCAAGTAGGTCTGTGACTATCCAGAGTGTCCTCAGACTGGTGGGCCTTACTCTGCTCCCTCGAAATGGACTTTCCTGTCTCAGATCAGGTCTCCTTTACCAACTCTGTAAAGTTGTCAGCATCAATCAGTGAGTCACTACATGCTTTCTCAGGAAAGGCCCCTCTTCAGAGCTTTCCTGGCATTTAGCCATCCACACATCAGTATGTACCAAGAAAGACCGACTCTGTCCTTGGTAAATCCAAACAAGTGAACCCACTGGGACTGGGACTGGGACTGGCTCTGAGTGCCTGGCTTCCTGGATCCCAAGTTCAGAGAGTTCCATCACCAAGGAAGTGAGGTAGGTCACTTCCTTCAGGAACTGAATGAGGTCACTATCTTGGCAACCACTTTATCCTAACATTTGCTTCCAAGGGTCCCATGAGAGAGAGGCTTCCCCTACTTCCTGTGTCACATTCATAAGATAGAATGGTATATCAACCATAGGCACATGTTAACAGCTCTCCACACAGACCTGGTTTGGTCCATCTTCTCTACATTAAGAAGAGAGAGGCTTATTCAGACACATCGCTTCATCCTGACCAGGTATTTTACCAAGGAAGATATCTGTTGCTCTCTCAGGTTCTTCATAGCTGCCTACATCTTCTCCAGGGTTTATTTCTGCATGGAACTTGAGGTTCTCAACAGGTGGAAGATCCCCTATCTACCTGTATTATAACACCAACTCTGTCCCTGCTCTTCATAAAGTTAAATTGAGGGAACAGTGCATGGTTAGGTTTAATTACATGTTCGATTTGGGTTAGGAATCATTCTGTGAGATGAATAATGGTATTGGGAACCTCCGATATTACAAGCATATATAGGTGTAATATAAGTATGAAAACAGAAATCTAGGAAAGATTTCAAACCCAGATGAACATTGGGCCCTTGATTGGGATACTTAGCTTTGAATAATTTCCGCAAAGTTGTCTCAGATAAATCGATATACAATGGTATAGGACCTTGTACCTTGGATGACTGAATGAGGAAGAGATCGTCCAGACAAAAAGAGATAGTTCGAAAAGTTATTTAGATATAGGGTTTTGGTTAGAGAGTGAATGTAAATGTCAGAATATGTGAAGAGTCAGTCACAGTGATGAACTGGGGAAAATGTTTAGGAAAGCAGATATCAATAGAGACATTAGGAAATCAGGGAAAGTACAAAGTGAGTGATAGGATAAGATGTTTTTAACATGGTTGAGTTTGAATATATAATCTTAGGAAGAAACAAATATGTAGTCACCAATAGGAATGATATTTGAGATCATTAGTTAATCAGGACATGGATGTTGTTAGTAATACATGCTCACATTAAATTTAGGCTTTGGTACAATCATAAGGGTGTCCTTTGCATTTTTTGTCAGGAATATTACTGTGTTGAAATGTAAATGTATATCAGGTGACTACAGTATTTCTTCAACTATTTCTGAAAGCAACATTTTAAGACTGATAAGTTAGTATTGGGGACACAAGTACGTGTACCCTGTGCCTATGATTATAAAGATGATGCCTTAATAGACCATACTGTAAATAAATAATATAACTGGATCAAACTTTAAATAATTGATTGAATTGACATCTGAAAATATATAGGAAATCTTATATTGATATACATAAGTTCATTCTAACCAGTTATACATCTAATGGTAATTTTAGCATTATGGTTTATGATGAAGAGTGTGGGAGTTTTGCTTCAAAAATGATTATGGAAATCGAAAATAATATGTTTGGAAATAATCTCATGGAAAGAACAGTCAAAAAACATGGAGGAATACATATGTTCTGAAGCAGCAAGTAATTGCAAGTGAACCAAATGCGTACAGATTTGTGAACTTGTGGATGAAAAGTATTATCCTATGATGTCTATAAACTGAAGAAATTGTAATGTACCAGTGTTGAATAAAAATGAACTTCAAAATACACATCATGTCCCATAGGATTTTACTTGCATTGGTGTTAAACTGGGTCAGTTACTGTACAAATATTAGGATTTGTAAGCACCATTCACCAAAGTTAGTTTTCAGTACTGGGAAATAAATATGTGTTTCATGTGGATGAATATTTCTGAGAATAATCTTGTGAAAATTTGATTATAAATCCACATATAGGAACATGAGTTAAATTAATGAGTGTATAATAAGACACACATATTTCATATTTTGAATAATCTGGAGAAAAAATATATATATATATACATATATATAGATACAAACACAGACATTAAAATGTAGTAATATGTATGCCAGTCAAAATTCATTATGAAATATATATCATCCTCATATCCAAAAATATTCTTTTTACTGAGCATGGATTTATGTATAATGCTGTTCACCTAGGAAATTCACCAATATGTTGAATTTTCAGTTCCATCAGTATTTAGGGGCAGTGATCTCTTCTCACAATCTGTATCATCCTAAAACAGCAAGCTCACAAGAATGTACGTGTGATACCAGGTAGGATACTAAATATGCATAATAAATTTCATGAGATGAATAGGCTACAGAGAAAGGGAGACAGAAATGTACATATGTGTTAACTTTAAAAACTCATGGAGAAGTATTACAATAAAAAGTTGACTAGATTTATAACACATACACTTGATAAAGCAGAACGCAAGTCCTAGTATACACCATGCCTCCTATGTACGGCCTGTATTTCTATTCTGTTAGGTTTCTTTTTCTACATCATATTAAGATTAGTAGTCAGAGTCTAGTAGGGTATGGGTTAGTGACAGGGATTCAGTATTTCTAATGGAAAATAGGAAAATGAATCTAATGTGTATGCAAATATTTGCTAGACAAAAATCTTCCCACTGTCCTCCAAAACAATGCCTTGATATTTCCTTCGCCACAAGTAATACACAATTAGTGGAGAAGAGTTTGAAAATCTGCGAATATATATCTGGAAAAGAAAATGCTCAGGAGTTCACAACCTTGGAGGTGGTAGAGGAATTTCCAAAAGTAAGGTACAGGGTAAACACTCCACAAACATGGAACTCTGGTGGCCTAATGAGTTTTTGAGAAACTGCCTCTGAGTTTGGGCCCTTGAAAAATTTGTTGTTGTCAGGAGCTTTAGCTTCCTTTGTATTGAGACCATCAAACCTGGGTCGGCATCTATGTGACCTGGATGACATGGTTCCTTATATGCTATTGAACATGAGGAAGAAGTTCTGAATTTTCCCTTTGTTAGTAAACTGAGGACACTGGGGTCTAAGTGTCTAACCATGTGATCTGTGAAGCCATTTGGTCATACTCCACTTTTCGTGGTGTTTCTTACTGCTGCACTGGGAGTTTGGTATTGGCTTCACGTAATACAAGGAGAAAAACTGGGACACAGTGCTAGAGGGAGTACTCTCACGTGTAGTGGGTGAGGGTCTGCAGGAGAATGCACCAACCAGGCTTCTATCCCAAAAAGCTTGCACCCATGTCCATAGCAACCTGATTCTGAACATTGCCCTGAAACCTCTCCATATAACAAGGTCCCTTTACTTGTAAGGTTCTGCTGGCTGCAACATGTCAGTCACAAGTCATTCGGAAACCAATGGCAGAACCACGTGTCCCGAAGACAGATGTTTTATCATACACCTGCCCACCACTGCTCTGGGCCCACTAATCAGCAGGCTCCAACTTTCTGGCACCTCTGTTCTCACTATTTTCATGAAACCCAGTCAATCAATGCAATGTCTGGTACACTCATGATCAGCAACAGATATCCAAAGGTTCTCCAGTGCCATCTGTTCATGGAAATTTAAAAAATTCATGGTATTTATCTAGCCAATTTTCAAGGATGAAGTTGGAGGCACTGTGGCTTTCAATTTATTCAGGAACCATGAAATGGTGAGGAAGCTTATTTCAATTAAAGCTCGGGAGAACTCTCAGAGGCAAGGTTTCCCAAAGAGTGGCCAAAAGGTCACATTAAGCCAGGCCCATTGAGGTCTACAATAGAGGTCCATGTGTGTTTTGACTCTCAACAATGGCTGCCACGTCTTTCTGAATAAAGTCATGTGATATCCTGCCTGAGATTCCCAGTGCTCTTTGGAAAGCTATCCTGAGCCTAGATCTCTGTCTCCAAGGGCAACTCTCATGTGTGGCCTCCTAAAATCCCAACAAAATTCATGTCAATACTTCTCTGAGTTCATTTCAGTCTCAGGGGAATCAGGGGAATCACTCCAGAGTTGAAGTCCATGCGGACCCAGTCATCTCTTCCAACCACCACACAAATGACCACAATTAAACCAAAACACTCCCACATGGCCCTCATCTTCTTCAATATAAACTCTCATCATAACCTCTTGCTGGAGGTTTCCATGAGGGGCGCAGCCTAAGGAAGTGTCCAAAATAAGCTCACTTGCCCCTTATTTGCCTAAACTCAGTGTGGCCTGGAAACCCTTCCTGTGAACCAGATGTGATCAAATAGGCCTGCCATTAATACTGCTCTACTTCTCCAATTTGAGGCCTACTCTCTGTGGGGCATAGATTCTTTATGTGAATTGGGGTCATGAGAAAATCAAGCACCTATGGGCTACCCTCTGCAGGGCTTTGAAGAACCCATTTCAGTGAGTCGAGGAATTGGACCAAATGTTCTTTAGATATAGGGTTTTTGTTAAAGACTGAAAGTAAATGTCAGCATATTTGAAGAGTCAGTCACAGTGATGAACTGGGGAAAATGTGTAGGAAATCACATATCAATAGAGACATTAGGAAATCAGGCAAAGTACAAAGTGAGTGATAGGATAAGACATTTTTAACAGGGTTCAGATTCAATATTTAATCTTAGGAAAAAACAAATATGTAGTCACCAATAAGAATGATATTTGAGATCATTAGTTAATCAGGACTTGGATGTTGTTAGTAATACATGCTCACTTTCAATATAGGCTTTGGTACAATAATAAGTGTGTCCGTTGCATTTTGTGTCAGGAATATTACTGTGATAAAATGTGTATGTATATCAGGTGACTAGAGTATTTCTTCCACCAATTCTTAAAGCAATATTTTAAAGACTTATAAATTAGTATTGGGGATACAAATAGGTATACCATCGGTCTATGAATATAGAGATGATGCCTTAATAGACCATACTGTGAATAAATAATATAACTGGTTCAAACTTTAAATAATGGATTGAATTGATATCTGAAAATATATAGGAAATTTTATATTGATATACATAAATTCATTCTAACCAGTTATACATCTAATGGTAATATTAGCATTATGGTTTATCATGAAGAGTGTCTGAGTATTGCTTCAAAAATGATTATGGAAATCAAAAATAATGTGTTTGGAAAGAATCTTATGAAAAGAACAGTCAAGAAACATGAAGGAATACATGTGTTCTGAAGTAGGAAGTGATTGAAAGTGAACCAAATGCCTATAAATTTGTGAAATTGTGGATGAAAGGATATATCCTATAATGTCCATAAACTGCAGAAATAGTAATGTATCAGTGTGGAATAAAAATGAACTTCAAAATACACATCATGTTCCCATAGGTGTCTACTTGCATTGATGTGAAACTGGGTCAGTCACTGTGGAAATATTATGATTTGTATGCACCATTCACTGAATTTAGTTTTCAGTACTAGGAAATAAATATGTATTTAAGGTGGATGAATATTTCTAAGAATTATTTTGTAAAAATTTGATTATAAATCCACATACACACACATGAGTGAATTTAGAAAGTGTATAATAAGACACATATATTTCATATTTTGGAAAATCTAAAGAGTAGATATCTATATCTAGATAGATAGATAGATAGATAGATAGATAGATAGATAGATAATTAGATACTCACATACACAGACATTAAAATGTAGCAATATATATGCCATTCGAAAATCATAATAAAATAGATATCATCCACGTATCCAAAAATATTCGTTTTACTGAACATTTATTTATGCATAATACTGTTCATCTAGGAAATTCACCCATAGGTAGAATTTCCAGTTCCATCAGTATTTAGAGGGAGCGATCTCTTCTCACAATTTGTATCTTCCAAAATAAGCAAGCTCACAAGAATGTACATGTGATACCAGGTAGAATTCTAAAGATGCATTAAAAAATACATGTGATGAATAGGCTACAGAGAAAGTGAGACAGAAATTTACATATGTGTTAATTTTAAAAACTCATGGAGAAGTATTACAATGAAAAGTTGACTAGATTTATAACACATACCATTGATAAAGCCGAAGGCAAGTCCAAGTATACACCATGACTCCTATGAAAGGCCTGTATTTCTATTCTGTTAAGTTTCTTTTTCTCCATCATATTTTGATTAGTATTCAGTCTAGTAGGGTATGGGGTAGGTTCAGGGATTCAGTATTTCAAATGGAAAATAGGAAAATGAATCTAATGTGTATGCAAATATGTGCTACACAAAAATCTTCCCACTCTCATCCAGAACAATGCTTTGACATTACCTTCGCCCCAAATAAGACACAATTAGTGGAGAAAAGTTAGAAAATCTGTGAATACATATGTGGAAAGGAAAATGCTCAGGAGTTCACAAACTTGTAGGAGGTAGAACGGGTTACAAAAAGAGAGAGGGTAAACGCTCCACAAACATGGAGCTCTGCTAGCCTTTTTGAGAAACTTCCTCTGAGGTTGGGCAGTTAAAATATATGTTGTTGTCAGGAGCTTTAGCTTCCTTTGTAGTGAGACCATCAATTCTGGGTCTCCATCTATGTGACCTGGATGACATGGTTTTTTATTTTCTAGTGAACATGAGGCAGCAGTGCTGAATTCTCTCTTTGTAGGTAAACTTTGGCCACTGGGGTCTAAGTATCTAACTGTGTTGTCTGAAAAGCCATTTGGACATTATCCACTTTCGTGGTGTTTTTTACTGCTGCACTGTGAGTTTGGTATTGGCTTCACGAAATACAAGGAGTTCTACTGGGACTCAGTGCTGGAGGATGTACTCTCACGTGTGGTGGGTTACTAAAATGCACCAGTGGGGCTTCAATCCCACATAGCTTTTCAACTTGACAATAGCAACCTGATTCTGGACATTGGCAGGAATCCTCTCCATATAATAAGATGCCTTTACATACAGTCTGCTGGCTGTACCATGTCAGTCACAAGTGATTTCTAAGCGAATGGCAGATCCACGTGGCCCCACCAGAAATGTTTTTTTCACACACCTACACTCCACTGCTCTAGGCCCACTAGTCTGCAGGCTCCAACTTTCTGGCATCTATGTTCTACACTTTTTCCATGAAACCCAGTCAATCAAGGCACTGTCTGGTACAATCATGATCAGCAACAGGACATCCAGAGGTTCTCCAGTGCAACCTGGTCATGGTAATTTCAAAAAATTCATGGTATTTATCTAGATATTTTTCAATAATGAAGTTGGAGGCACTGTGGGATTCAATTTATACAGGAACCATTAAAAGGTGAGGAATCTCATTTCAATGAAAGGTCTGGATAACTCTCACAGGCAAGGCTTCCCAAAGAGTGGCAAAAGGTCACATGAAGCCAGGCCCATTGAGGTCTACAATGTGAATTCCATGTGTGTTTTGACTCTCAACTATGGCTGACAATCTTTCAAAATAAAATCTTGTGATATCCTGGCTGAGATTCCCAGTGCTCTGTGGAAAGTCACCCTGGGCCTAGATCTCAGTTTCCAATGGAGAATCTCATGCGTGGCCTCCAAAAATCTCAACACAATTCATGGCAATACTTCTCTGAGCTCAGTTCCACAACTCAGTCTCTAAGGGGAATCACAACAGAGTTCAAGCCCAGGTGGACCCAGGCATCTCTTCCAATTGCCACACAAATGACAACAATTAAAACCAAAACACTCCCACAGGGCCCTCTTCTTCTTTTATATAGACACTAATCATAACCTCTAGCTGGAGGTTTCCATGAGGGGCACAGCCCAAGACAGTGTCAAAAATAATCTCACTTGCCCCTCATTTGCCTAAAGTCAGGGTGGCCTGGACAACATTCCTGTGAAACAGAAGTGATCATATAGGACTGCTGTTAATACTGCTCCACTTCTCAAATTTGAGGCCTACTGACTGTGGGGTATAGATTCTTTGTGTGAATTGGAGTCATGAGAAAACGCAAGCACCTATTGTCCAGCCTCTGCAGGGCTTTGAAGAACTCATTTGACACAAATGATCCCTATTCTCACTTGATGGAGGTCATTAATATTACAGAGGAAGGCGAGAGGCTTCATGTACAATGACTGATCTTTTTTTCCATTTTGGTTTTGGATGCCCACATGGAATCTTTCTCTAGATACATCAGGTGCTGAAAATCTAAACCACATGCTCACACAGGGCCAAGAGGCTGATTCAGACAAATCCCTTTCCAAAGCAATGAAGTAAAAAGCCACAGGTGATTCCCATTCATTTCCATTTGAAAACTCTTTTCTTCAGGCTTCACTAAGGTTTGGCCTGAGGCAAAGACCTTTCTGACATTCAGAGCAACAGAACAATAGGTAATCAAAAGCCCCCAAGCAGGGTTTCTCCTAGGAGACTTTCCTGGTTACTCTGATATGTGAGTTTTCTGAGATGCACGCCATTCCCTTCAGCTATCCAGTACATGGCTATGTCACAGAGCTTGGAGGTGGTACGTATCTTGTACAAAAATACATGATACTAATCTTTAGAGTGGCCAGAATTCAGGAAAAAAATGAGAACATAGGTAGATAGCAGGTGTTGCCCATGGATAAGGCAAGCCTCAGTCCATTCATTAATTGGGAAGGATGCATACTGGGAAGTTTTCTACTAGACAGGACACACCCAATGAGCTATTTTCTTTTCTAATATCTACAAAGAAAAACACAGTGGGATACACAGACACAGAAACAGTCTCCTTGTCAAATGACTTACTAGAAACAGTCCACTCCATACCAAACAAACCTCCTTTTTTACCTATTCTCAGATCATGAGAAAAAACCACAAACACAAACCAACACCCACAAATGCACCTCCTTCTTCCAAGTAGGTCTGTGACTATCTGGAGTGTCCTCTGACTGGTAGGACATACGATGTAACCCAGAAATGGCCTTTCTGTCTCAGATCTGGTCTCCTTCGTCAAATCTGTGAATTTATAAGGAGGCAGTGGTGAGCCAATTCCTATGCTCTCAGGAAAGACCCCTCTTCAGAGCTTTCTTGGTATTTGGCAACCCTTACATCAGTAGGTACCAAGAAAGACTGACTCTGTCCTTGGTAAATCCAAAGAAATGAGCCCACTGTGACTGCGACTGGGACTGGCTCAGGGTGCCTGGCTTCCTGGATCACAAAATTCAGAGACCTCCATCACCAAGGAAGTGAGGTGAGGTCACTACCTTCAGAAAATGAATGAGGTCACTGCCTTGGCCACCACTTTGTCCTAACAGTTTCTTCCTATTGTCTCCTGACATGGAGGCTACCCTACTTCCGTTGATACTTTCACATGTTAGAATGGTATAGAAACCATAGTCACCTTGGAACAGCTCTCCACACAGGCCTGGTTTGGTCCATCTTCCCTACATTAAGAATAGAGAGGCTGACTCAGACACATCCTTTCATCCTGACCATGTTGTTTGCCATGGAATATGACTTTTGTTCTCTCAGGTCCTTCATAGCTGCCTGCATCTTCTCCAGGGATAATTTCTGCATGGATTTTGAGGTACTCAGCAGGTGGAAGATCTCCTAACTTCCTGTATTGTAATACCAACTTTGTCCCTGCTCTTCTGTAAAGTGAGATTGAGGGAATATTGTATGGTCAGGGTTAATAGCATGTTCGATTTGGGTTGGAAATCATTCTGCTGGATGAATAATTGTATTGGGAACCAGCGATATTTATAAGAATATAGAGGGAAAACATAAGTATGAAAACAGAAATCTAGGTAATATTTGAAGCCCAGAAGGATTTGGACCCTTGATTGGGATCCTTAGCTTGAGTTATGTTTTGCACCGAGGTCTCAGTTAAATTGATATACAATGGCATAAGACCCTGTACCTCAGATGATTAAATGTAGAAGAGAACATCCAGTCAAAAAGGGATTGTGTGTAGGATTAGGAAGATAGTCAGTAGGTTTAGGAGGAAGAGTGAGTCTAGGATTTGGACCAAATGTTCTTTAGCAATAGGGTTTTGGTTAGAGAGTGAATATAAATGACACCATATGTGAAGAGTCAGGCACAATGATGAACTGGGGAAAATATGTAGGAAAGCAGACATCAATAGAGACATTAGGAAATCTGGCAAAGTATAACATGATAGGATTAGAGATTTTCAACAGGGTTGAGGTTGAATACATAATCTTAAGAAGAAACAAATTTGTAGTCACCAATAAGATTGACATTTGAGAGCATTAGGCAACCTGGACATGGATATATTTAGTAATCCATGTTCACATTCCATTGAGGCTTTGGTACAATCATAAGGGTGACCTTCGCATTTTGTGTCCAAAATATTACTGTGATAATATGTATATGAAGATCAGGTGACATGAGTATTTCTTCCACCATTTCTGGGGGAAATATTTTGAAAAGATATAAATTAGTACTGGGGATACTAATAGGCTTACCCTGTGTTGATGAATATAGAGATGATGCATTAATAGACCATAATGTGAATAAATTATATGACTGGTTCCAAATTTAAATAATGGATTGTATTGATATCTGAAAAAATAGAAGAAATCATTTATTGATATACATACATTCATTCCAACCACTTACATATCTAATGGTTATCTTAGGGTTACCGTTTATCATGAATAGTGAATGAGTTTTGCTTCAAAAATGATTATGGAATCGAAAATAATGTGTTTAGAAAGAAGTCTAGTGAAAAGACGAGTCAAGAAACATGGAGAAATATAAGTGTTCTGAAGGAGGAAGTGATTGAAAGTGAACCAAATGTTTATAAATTTGTGAATTTGTGAATGAAAGGATATATTTTATGATGTCTATAAACTGAAGAAATAATAACGTACCAGGTTTGAATAAAAATGAACTTTAATAAACACATCATATCCAATAGGAATCTACTTGCATTGATGTTAAACTTGGTCAGTTACTGTAGAAATATTACGATTTGTAAGCACCCTTCCCTGAAGTTAGTTTTCAGTACTAGGAAACAAATATGTATTTCAGTGGATGTATATTTCTGAGAATAATCTTGTTAAAAGTTGATTATAAATCCACATATATGAATATGAATGAATTCAGGCGGTGTATAAGAAGACACATATATTTCATATTTTGGTAAATCTGGAGAATATATATATATATATATATATATATATATATATATATATATATATAGACACACAAACACACACACATTATAATGTAGCAATATATATGCCAATTGAAATTCATTATGAAAAATAACTCATCCGCATATCCCAAAATATTCAATTTACTGAACAGTAATATATGTATAGTGTTGTTCATCTAGGAAGCTCACTCATGGGTTGAATTTTCTGTTAAAACAGCGTTTAGGAGGAGTGATCTCTTCTCACAATTTGTATCTGCCAAGTCAGCCACCTCACAAGAATGTACATGTGAAACCAGGTAGGATTCTATTTGTGCATATAAAAATACATTTGCTTAATAGGCTACAGAGAAAGGGAGACAGGAATTCACATACTTCTTAACTTTAAAAACACATGGAGAATTATTTCAACAAATAATTGACTAGATTTATAACTCCTACCTTATATCAAGCAAAAGGTAAGTCCAACTATACACCATGCTTCCTCTGAAATGCTTGTATTTCTATTCTGTTTGGGTTATTTTTCTCCATTATATTAGGATTAGTAGTCAGAGTTTAGTAGGGTATGGGTTAGTGTCAGGGATTCAGTATTTCAAACAGAAAATTGTAAAATGAATCCAATGTTTATGCAAATATGTGCTAAACAAAATCTTCTCTCTCTCATCCAGAACAATGACTTGACATTCCCTTCGCCCCAAGTAAGTCAGAATTAGAGGAGAAGAGTTAGAAAATCTGTGAATATATATTTAGAATGGAAAATGCTCAGGAGTTCACAACCTTGGAGTTGATAGAGCAGTTTCCAAAAGTAAGTGACATGGTAAACACTCCACAAACATGGAGATCTGCTGGCCTAAACACTTCTTGAGAAATTGCCTCTGAGCTTGGGCACTTGAAATATATGTTGTTTTCAGGAGCTTTAACTTCCGATGTAGTGAGACCATCAAAGCTAGGTCTGCATCTATGTGACCAGGAGGACATGGTTTCTTATTTTCCAATGAACATGAGGCAGCAGTGCTAAATTCTCTCTTTGTAGCTAAATTGTGGCCACGGGGGCTAAGTGTCTCCCCATGTGGACTGTGAAGCCATTTGGTCATCCTCGACTTTTCGTTTTGTTTCTTGCTGCTGCACTGGGAGTTTGGTATTTGCTTCACGAAATACAAGGAGTTCAAGTGGGACACAGTGCTGGAGGGAGTTCTGTCACGTGTGGTGGGTCAGTGTCTGCATGAGAATGCACCAACTAGGCTTCTATCCCACATAGCTTGCCCCTTGACCATAGCAACCTGATTCTAAACATTGCCGTGAAAAATCTCCATATAACAAGATGCCTTTATATAGAAGGGTCTGCTGGCTGCACCGTGTCTGTCTCAAGGCATTTGAAAGTCAATGGCAGATCCACATGGCCCCACCAGAGATGTTTTGTCACACACCTGCACACCACTGCTCTAGGCCCACTACTCAGCAGGCTCCAACTTACTGGCATCTCTGTTCTACACGATTTTCATGATACCTAGTCAATCAAGGCACTGTCTGGTATACTCATGATCAGCAACAGGACATCCAATGGTTCTCCAGTGCCACCTGGTCATGAGAATTTCTAAAATTTTATGGTATTTATCTAACTATTTTTCACAGATGAAGTTGTTGGTACTGTGGGTTTCAATTCATTCAGGATCCATTAAATGTTGAGGAAGCTCATTTTAATGAAGGATCTGGAGATCTCTCACAGGCAAGGCTTCCCAAAGAGTGGCCAAATTGTCACATGAAGCCAGGACCATTGAGGTCTACAATGTGAGGTCATGTGTGTTTTGACTCTCAACGATGGCTGCCAAGTCTTTCAGAATAAAACCTGTGATATCCTAGCTGAGATTCCCAGTGCTCTCTGGAAAGCCTCCCTGGGCCTAGACCTCAGTTTCCAAGGGCGACTCTCATGTGTGGCCTCCTGAAATCCCAACAACATTCATGGCAATACTTCTCTGAAGTTAGTTCCAAATCTCATACTCTAAGGGGAATCACATCAGAGTTCAAGCCCAGGTGGACCCAGTCATCTCTTCCAACTACCACACAAATGACCACAATTAAAACCAAAACACTCCCACATGGTTCTCATCTTCTTCCATATAGACACACATCATAACCTGTGGATGGAGTTTTCCATGAGGGGCACAGCCAAACCAGTGCCCAAAATAAGCTCCCTTGCCCCTCATTTGCCTAACGTCAGGGTGGATTGGACATGCTTCCTGTGAACCAGGAGTGATCAAATAGGCCTGCCGTAAATGCTCCACTTCTCCACTTTGAGGCCTTCTTACTGTGTTGATTATATTCTTCTTTTTCTAAATTTTTTTTGGAAATTTAATTGGAAAGTTAAAAAAAATTGTTTTGCAGAATGTTAAATTTCTAATGGCAAAGCCTTCACCTTGTTTGTGAAGGAAACCTTGATGCCTTGCCAATCTGGTAACATGGAGACACTCAAAATTTTCTGTTACATACTACATGGATGAATGGGTATAGCACATAGTTTTTTAAAACTGAAAGGCAGATACCAGCAAGTAAGATAACAAATAAAAGACAATTTTATTAAAAAATAAAGTTGTTAAATGACTCAAATATTGGAAATTCAATTCTTTTTATTTTTGGTTGTTCAAAACATTATAAAACTCATGATATATCATCTTTCATACATTTGACTCAATTGGGTTATGAACTCCCATTTTTACCCCAAATACAAATCGCAGAATCACATCAGTTACACACTCACGTTTTTACATAATAGCATAGTAGTTATTGTTGTATTCTGCTACCTTTCCTATCCCCTACTATTCCCCCTCCCCTCCCATCTTCCCTCTCTACCTCACTGCTGTTGTTTAATTCTCTCCCTTGTTTTCCCCTCTTTAGCCTCACAACCTCTTATATGTAATTTTGTGTAACATTGAGTAGTCTCCTACCATTTCCATATGCTTTTCCTTCTCTCTCCCTTTCTCTCCCCCGACTCATCTCTGTTTAGTTTTAATATTTTTCTCATGTTCTTCCTCCCTGTTCTGTTCTTATTTGCTCTCTCTATATAAAAGGAAACATTTGGCATTTGTTTTTTAAGGATTGGATAGATTCGCTTAGCATAATCTATTCTAATGCCATTCATTTCCCTGCAAATTCTATGATTTTGTCATTTTTCAGTGCTGTGTAATACTCCATTGTGTATAGATGCCACATTTTTATTATCCATTCGTCTATTGAAGGGCATCTAGGTTGGTTCCAAAGTCTAGCTATTGTGAATTGTGCCGCTATGATTATCGATGTGGCAGTATCCTTATACTGCTCTCTATTAACATCCTCAGGGAAGAGTCTGAGAAGGGCGATATCTCGGTCAAATGGTGGTTCCATTCCCAGCTTTCCCAGGAATCTCCATACTGCTTTCCATATTGTACTCACCAATTTGCAGTCCCACAAGCAGTGTACAAGTGTACCCTTTACCCCACATCCTCACCAATACTTATTGTTGTTCGACGTCATAATGGCTGCCAATCTTACTGGAGTGAGATGGTATCTTAGGGTGGTTTTGATTGCATTTCTCTGACTGCTAGAGATGGTGAGCATTTTTTCATGTACTTGTTGATTGATTGTATGTCCTCCTCTGTGAAGTGTCTGTTAAGATCCTTGGCCCATTTGTTGATTGGTTTATTTGTTATCTCATTGTTTAATTTTTTTGAGTTCTTTGTATATTCTAGATATTAGGGCTCTATCTGAAGTGTAAGGGGTAAAAATTTGTTCCCAGGATGTAGGCTCTCTATTTACCTCTCTTATTTTTTCTCTTGCTGAGAAAGATCTCTTTAGATTAAGTAAGTCCCATTTGTTTATTTTTTTTATTAACTCTTGGGCTATGGGTTTCCTATTAAGGAATTTGGAGCCCAACCCCACAGTATGTACATCGTAGCCAACTTTTTCTTCTATCAGACGCAGTGTCTCTGATTTTATATCTGGCTCCTTGATCCATTTTGAGTTAACTTTTGTGCATTGTGAGAGAAAGGGATTCAGTTTCATTTTGTTGCATATGAATTTCCAGTTGTCCCTGCACCATTTGTTGAATATGCTATCCTTCTTCCATTGCATGCTTTTAGGCCCTTTTTCAAATATAAGAAAGTTGTAATTTTGTGGATTTGTCTCTGTGTCCTCTATTCTGTACCATTGGTCCATCTGCCTGTTTTGATACCAGTACCACACTGTTTTTGTTACTATTGCTTTGTAGTACTGTTTGAACTCTGGATTCACACTTCCTGCTTAGAATTGCTTTCGCTATTCTGCGTCTTTTGTTTTTCCATATGAAATTCATGATTACTTTATCTATTTCTACAAGAAATGCCATTGGGTTTTTGATTGGCATCGCATTAAACCTGTAGAGAACTTTGGGTAATATCGCCATTTTGATGATGTTATTTCTGCCTATCCATGTACAGGGCAAACTTTTCCATCCTCTAACATCTTCTTCTATCTCTCTCTTTAGGGTTCTGTAGATTTCATTGCATAAATCTTTCACCTCTTTGGTTAGGTTGATTCCCAAGTTTTTTATTTTCTTTGAGTATACTGTAAAAGGAGTGGTTTTCCTCATTTAAATTTCAGAAGTTTTGTTGCTGATATACATGAATGCCTTAGATTTATGCGTGTTGATTTTATATCCTGCCACTTTGCTGAATTCATTTACTAACTCTAGCAGTTTCTTTGTAGACCCTTTTGGGTCTGTTAAATATATTATCATGTCATCCAAAAATAGCGATAATTTAAGTTCTTCTTTTCCTATTTTTAAGTCTTTAATTTCTTTTGTCTGTCTAATTGCTCTGGCTAGTATTTCAAGAACTAAATCGAATAGAAGTGGTGATAGATGGCATCCCTGTCTTGTTCCAGATTTTAAAGGGAATGCCTTCAGTTTTTCTCCATTTACGATGATGCTAGCCTGAGATTTAGCATATATAGCTTTTACAATGTTGAGGTAAGTTCCTGTTATTCCTAGTTTTTATAGATTTTTAAACATAAAGGGATGCTGTACTTTGTAGAATGCTTTTTCTGCATCTATCGAGATGATCATATGGTTCTTCTCTTTAAGTCTATTGATGTGGTGAATAGTATTTATTGATTTCCGTATATTGAACCAGCCTTGCATCCCTGGGATGAATCCCTCTTGATCATGATGCACAATTTTTTTATATGCTTTTGTATTTGATTTGCCAGGATTTTATTGAGAATTTTTGCATCGAAGTTTACTAGAGATATTGGTCTGTAGTTTTCTTTCTTTGAAGTGTCTTTATCTGGTTTTGGGATCAGGGTGATGTTGGCCTCATAGAATGAATTTGGAAGAACTCCTTCTTTTTCTATTTTTTGAAATAGCTTGAAAAGTATTGGTATTAATTCATCTTTGAACGTTTTGTAGAACTCTGCTGTATAACCATCTGGTCCAGGGTTTTTTTTGGTAGGTAGTCTTTTGAAGGTTTCTTCTATTTCTTCCTTTGTTATTGGTCTATTTAAATTTTGTGTGTCTTCCGGACTCAATCTGGGCAGATCATATGACATAAGAAATTTATCGATATCTTCATTATCTTCTGTTTTATTGGAATATAGGGTTTCAAAATACTTTCGAATTATCTTCTGTATTTCTGTAGTGTCTGTTGTGATATTGCCTTTTTTATCCCATATGTTACTAATTTGAGTTCTCTCTCTACTTCTCTTCATTAGCATGGCTAAGGGCCTGTCGATTTAATTTATTTTCAAAGAACCAACTTTTATTTGTTCAATTTTTTTTGTTTCAATTTTGTTGATTTCTCCTCTAATTTTAATTATTTCTTGTCTTCTACTACATTTGTTGTTTTGCTCTTTTTTTTCTAGGTTTTTGAGATGTAGTGTGAGATCATTTATTTGTTTTTTTTTCTTTTTTTGAGGAAAGAATTCCAAGAAATGAATTTCCCTCTTAAAACTGCTTTCATTGTTTCCCACAGAATCCGGTATGTTGTGTCTGTATTGTCATTTGTCTCTAAGAGATTTTTTATCTCCTCCTTTATGTCTTCTGTAACCCATTGATTATTCAGTAACATATTGTTCATTTTCCATGTGATGTAGAATTTTTCCTTCCTTCTTCAATCATTAATTTCAAGTTTCATTCCATTATGATCAGATATGGTGCATGGTATTATCTCCATACTTTTATATTTACTAAGAGTTTCCATATGGCATAATATATGGTCTATATTTGAGTAGGACCAATGTGCTGCTGAGAAGAACATGTATCCACTTTATGATGTTTGATATATTCTATATATGTTGGTTAAGTCTAGGTTATTGATTGTGCTATTGAGTTCTATAGTTTCTTAATTCAGATTTTCTCTAGAGGATCTGTCCAATGGCGAGGGTTGTGTGCTGAAGTCACCCGTAATTATTGTGTTATAGCCTATATGACTCTTGAACTTGAGGAGAGTTTGTTTTATGACTTGGCACCACCATTTTTTGGTGCATACAAATTGATAATTGTTATGTCTTGTTGGTGAATGTTGCCTCTTAACAGTATATAGTGTCCTTCTTTATCACTTTTGATTAACTTAGGTTTTAAGTTGATTTTATTCGATATGAGTATGGCCACTCCTTCTTGCTTCCGAGGGCCAACAATGGCTGCGAAGTCTTTCAGAATAAAATCATGTGATTTCCTGGCTGAGATTCCCATTGCTCTGTGGAAAGCCACCTTGGGCCTAGATCTCAGTTTGAAAGGGTGACAATCATGCGTGGCCTCCTAAAAACCAACACAATTCATATCAATACTTCTATGAGGTACGTTCCAGAACTCAGGCTCTAAGGGGAATCACACCAGAGTTCAAGCCCAGGTGGACCAAGTCATCTCTTCCAACCCCCACACAAATGACCACAATTAAAACAAAAAAACTACCACATGGCCCTCATCTTCGTCCATAAAGACCCTCATCAAATGTTCTGGATGGAAGTTTCCATGAGGGTTGCAACTAAAGACAGTTTTCAGAATAAGCTCCCTTGCCTCTAATTTCCCTAAAGTCAGGGTGGCCTGGACACCCTTCCTGTGAACCAGGAGTGATCAAAAAGGCATGCCATTAATTCCGCTTTGTTTCTATAATTTGAGGCTTACTGAATGTCAGGTATAGATTTTTTATGTGATTTGGAGTCATGAGAAAACCCAAGCACATCTGCAGAGCATTCAAGAATTTATTTGACAAAGAGGATCCCTATTCTCACTTGAAGGGGGTCAGGAACCTAACAGAGAAAGGCAAGAATCTTCATCCACAATGACTGCTCTTTTTGCCATTTTGGTTTTGAATGCACACATGGGATCTTTCTTTAGATCCATCAGGTGCTGAGAATCGAAGCCACAGCCTCACACAGGGCCAAGAGGCAGATTCAGACAAATTCCTTTCCAAAGCAATTAAGCAAAGAGCCACAGGTGATGCCCATTTATTTCCATTTGAAATTTTTTTCTTCAGGCTTCACAAAGGGGTGGCCTGAGGCAAAGACCTTCCTGACATTCAGGGCAACGGAACCTTGATTGGTATACTGAGCTTGAATTATGTTCTGCACCGAGGTCTCAGATAAATCGATATACAATGGCATAGGACCGTGTACCTCGGATGATTGAATGTAGAAGAGAACATCCAGTCAAAAAGGGATAGTCTGTAGGATTAGGAAGGTAGTCAGTAGGTTTAGGAAGAAGAGTGAGACTAGGAGTTGGACCAAAAGTTCTTTAGCAATAGGGTTTCAGTTAGAGAGTGAATGTAAATGTCAGCACATCTGAAGAGAAAGTCACAATGATGAACAGGGAAAAATATGTAGGAAAGCAGATATCAATAGAAAGATTAGGAAATCAGGCAAAGAATAAAGTGAGTGATAGGATTAGACATTTTCAACAGGCTTGAGGTTGAATATATAATCTTAGGAAAAAACAAATATGTAGTAATCAATAGGATTGACATTTGAGAGCATTAGGCACCCTGGACATGGATGTTTTTAGTAATCCATGGTCACTTTCCATTTAGGCTTTGGTACAATCATATGTGTGACCTTTGCATTTTGTGTCCAGAATACTACCGTGATAAAATTTATATGTAGATAAGGTGACATGAGTATTTCTTCCACCATTATGGGGAGTAATATTCTGGAAACTTATAAATTAGTACTGGTGATACAAATAGGTGTACCTTGTGTTGATCATTATTGAGATGTTGCATGAATAGACCAGATTGTGAATAAAGTGTATAACTGGTTCCAACTTTAAATAATGGATTGAGTTTGCATCTGAAAATATTTTGGAAATCTTATATTGATATATATATACAATCATTCCAACCAGTTATATATGTAATGGTAATATTAGGGTTACGGTTTATCGTGAAGAGTGAGTATTGCTTCAAAAATGATTATGGAATCAAAAATAATGTGTTTAGAAAGAAGTCTAGTGAAAAGACCAGTAAAGAAACATGGAGGAATACATGTGTTCTGAAGTAGTAAGTAAATGAAAGTGAACCAAATGCCTATAATTTTGTGAAGTTGTGGGTGAAAAAATATATCCTATGATGTCCATATACTGAAAAAATAGTAATGTACCAGTGTTGAGTAAAAATGAACTTCAAAATACACATCATGTCCCATAGCAATCTACTTGCATTGATGTTAAACTGGGTCAGGTACTGTAGAAATATTAGGATTTGTATGCACCACCTACTGAACTTAGTATTCAGTAGTAGGAAACCAATATGTATTACAGGTGTATAAATATTGCTGAAAATAATCTTGTAAAAATTGGATTTTGAACCCACATACATGAATATAAATGAATTTAGGGAGTGTATAATAAGACACATATTTTTCATATTTTTTTTAAAATCTGGAGAATATATATACATATATATATATATATAATATATATATTATATATATACACATATATACATATATAATATATATATATATGTATATATATACACATATACAATTTTTTCCAGATTTAAAAAAAATACATACACACACACACACACATTAATATTTAGCAATATATATGCCAATCGAAATTCATCATGAAATATAATTCATCCACATATCCAAAAATATTCATTTTACTGAACATGGATTTATGTATAGAGTTTTTCACTAGGAAGCTCACCCATAGGTTGAATTTTCAGTCCCATCATTATTTAGGGAGAGTCATCTGTTCTCACAATTTTATATTCCAAAATCAGGGAGCTCACAAGAATGTCCGTGTGATACCAGGTAGGATATTATATATATATGTATAAAACAATACATGTGCTGAATAGGATACAGAGAAAGGGAGACAGGAATTTATATATGTGATAATTTTAACAAATCATGGAGAAATATTACAATGAAAAGTTGACTAGATTTAAAACACATACTCTTGATAATGCAGAAGGCAAATAGAAGTATACACCATGCTTCCTATGAAAGGCCTGTATTTCTATTCGGTTAGGTTTCTTTCTCTCCATGATATTAGGATTAGTAGTCAGAGTCTAGTAGGGTATGGGTTAGTGTCAGGGATTCAGTATTTCAAATGGAAAAAAGGAAAATGAATCTAATGTGTATGCAAAAATGTGATACACAAAAATCTTCCCTCTCTCATCCAGAACAATGCCTTGACATAACCATCGCTAAAAGTAAGACACAATTAGAGGAGAGGAGTTAGAAAATATGAATATATATGTGGAATGGAAAATGCTCAGGAGTTCACAACACTGGAGGTGGTAGAACAGTTTCCAAAAGTAAGGGAGAGGGTAAACAATCCAGAAACATGGAGCTGTGCTGGCCTTGAGACTTCTTGAGAAACTTCCTCTGAGGTTGGGAACAAGAAATATATGTAATTGTTAGGAGATTTAGCTTCGTTTGTAGTGACACCATGAAATCTGGGTCTGCATCTCTATGACCTGGAGCACATGGTCCTTATTTTCTAATGAACATGAGGGAGCAGTTCTGAATTCTCTCTTTGTAGGTAAACTGTGGCCACTGGGAGCTAAGTGTCTTTCCGTGTGGACTGTGAAGCCATTTGGTGATCCTCCACTTTCCAGGGTGATTCTTACTGCTGCACTGGGAGTTTGGTATTTGCTTCACGAAATACAAGGAGTTCAACTGGGACAAAATGCTGGAGGGAGTTCTGTCATGTGTGGTTGGTCAGGGACGCAAAGAGAATGTACGAACCAGGCTTCTATCCTACATAGCTTTCCCCTTGACTATAGCAACCTGATTCTGAACATTGCCCTGAAACCTCTCTATATGACAAGATGCCTTTACATATAAAGGTCTCCTGCCTGCACCATGTCAGTCGCAAGTCTTTCGAAGCCAATGGAAGATCCAGGTGGTCCTACCAAAAATATTTATTTACACACCTACAGTCCACTTCTCTACGCCCACTACTCATTAGGCTCCAAATTACTGGCATCTCTGTTCTACACCATTTTCACGAAAACCAGTCAATCAAGGCACTCTTTGGTACACTCATGATCAGCAACAGGAAATCCAAAGTTTATCCAGTGCCACCTGGTCATGGGAATTTCAAAAATTTTATGGTATTAATCTAGTCATTTTTCAAAAATGAAGTTAGAGGCACTGTGTGTTTCAATTAATTCAGGAACCATTAAATGGTGAGGAAGCTCATTTCAATGAAATCTCTGGAGAACACTCACAGAAAAGCCTTCCAAAAGACTGGCCAAAAGGTCACATGAATCCAGACACATTGAGGTGTACAATGTGAGGTCCATATGTGTTTGGACTCTCAACTAGGGCTGCCAAGTCTTTAAGAATTAAATCATGTGATATCCTGGCTCAGAATCCCCGAGCTCTGTGGAAAGCCATCCTGGGCCTAGATCTCAGTTTCCAAAGGCGATTCTCACGCGTGGCCTAGTAAAATCCCAAGAGAACTCACGACAATACTGCTCTGAGGTCAGATCCAGAACTCATTCTTTAAGGGGAATCACACCAGAGTTCAAGCCCAGGTGATCCCAGTCATCTTTTCCAACTACCACACAAATTACCACAATTAAAACAAGAACACTCCCATATGGCCCTCATCTTCTTTCATATTGACACTCATCATAATTTTGCTGGAGGTTTCCATGAGGGGAGCAGACCAAGACAGTGTTCAAAATAAGCTCCTTTGACCCTCATTTGCCTATAGTAAAGGTGGCCTGGACACCCATCCTGTGAACCAGGAGTGATCAAATAGGCCTGCCATTAATACCGCTCCAATTCTCCAATTTGAGGCCTACTGACTGTTTGGTTTAGATTCTTTATGTGAATTTTAGTCATGAAATAACCAAGCACCTATGGGCTAGCCTCTGCAGGTTTTGAAGAACTCATTTGACCCAAAGGATCCCTATTTTCACTTGATGGAGTTCCGGAACCTTACAGAGGAAGTCGAGAGACTTCATCCCAATGGCTGCTCTTTCTGCCATTTTTCCTTTGGATGCAAACATGGGAACTTTCTTTAGATCCATCAGGTGCTGAGAATCTAAGCCTCAGCCACACACAGGGCCAGGGGGCTGATTCAGTCACATCCCTTTTCAAAGCACTTAAGAAAAGAGCCACAGGTATGCCCAATCATTTCCATTTGAAAACTGTTTTCTTCAGGCTTCACAAAGGGGTGGCCAGATGCAAAGAACTTCCTGACATTCAGGGCAAAAGAACAATAGGTAAGCAAAAGGCCCAAAGCAGGGTTTCTCCTCTGAGACTTTCCTCGTCACACTGATATCTGAGTTTTCTGAGATGCTCGCCATCACCTACAGCTATCCAGTACATGGCCATGTCACAGAGCTTGGAGGTGGTACATATCTTGGACACAAAACCATGGGCCTATTCTTGAAATTGGCCGGAATTCAGGACAAAAATAGAAACTTAGGAAGGTAGCAGGTGTTGCTCATCGATAAGGCAAGCTACAGTCCATTCATAAACGGGGCAATATGAATGCTGAGAAGCTTTCTACTAGACACGACACATCCATTGATGAATTCTCTTTTCTAATGTCTACAACCACGGAAACAGTGGAATACACAGACATAGAAACACTCGCCCTGTGAAAAGACTTACTAGAAACAGTCCACTTCAAATGAAACAAACCGACTGTCCTACCTATTCTCAGAAAATGAGACAAAACCACAAACCCACAACCACACCCACAAAGGCACCTCCTTCCCCTAAGTAGGTCTTTGACTATCCGGAGTGTCCTCTGACTTGTAGGCCATAATACGTTCCCCCGAAATGGCCTGTCCTGTCTCAGATCTGGTCTCCTTGGCAAACTCTGTGAACTTCTCAGGAGCCAACGGTGAGCCACTAACGACTTTCTCAAGAAAAGCCCCGCTTCCGAGCTTTCCTGGCATTTGGCCTTCTCACGTCTGAAGGTACCAAGAAAGACTGACTGCATTTAGTAAATCCAAACAAGTGAGACCATAGGGACTGGGACTGGGACTGGCTCTGGGTGCCTGGCTTCCTGGATCCAAAGTTCAGAGAGTTCCATCACCATGGAAGTGAGGTGAGGTCACTTCCTTCCTGAACTGAATGAGGTCCCTGTCTTGGCAACCACTTTGTCTTAACTGTTACTTCCAAGGGTCCCATGAGATTGAGGCTGCCCCTACTTCCTGTGACACTTTCACAAGTTAGAATGGTATATCAACCATAGGCACCCAGGAATAGATCTCCACACAGGCCTGTTTTGGTCCATGTTCTCTACATTAAGAAGAGAATCTGATTCAGACACAACCTTTTATCCTGACCGGGTTGTTTGCCATGGAAGATGACTTTTGGTCTCTCAGGTCCTTCATAGCTGCCTACATCTTCTCCAGGGATCATTTCTGCATGGGCCTTTGAGGTTCTCAGCAGGTGGAAGTTTCCCTACATTTCTGTATTGTAAAATCAATTCTTTCCCTGCTCTTCTATAAAGTTAGATTGAGGGAATAGTGTATGATTATGGTTAAAAACATGTTTGATTTGGGTTAGAAATCATTGTGCTGGATGAATAATGGTATTGGGAACCTGCTATGTGTATAAGAATATATAGGTGTAATATATGTATGAAAAAAGAAATCTAAGTATGATTTGAAGGCCAGAAGGGCATTGGGCCCTTGATTGGGATACGCAGCATTGAATTACGTTCTGCAGAGATGTCTCTGATAAATCGATATACAATTGCATAGGACCTTGTACCTTGCATGAATTAATGTAGAAGGAACATCCAGTCAAAAAGGGATAGTCGGTAGTGAAAGGTTAATAAAATAGGTACTTGCTATTTCCTGTTTTTCTGTATGCTTAAAAAAACACTGTTGAAATCTTGAGAAATGTTTGCTAATCTTGTTCTAGAATGTACTGTTCCCAACTGCCAAACTGCAGAATGTACTGCCTCACTCGGTGTCACGCGAACCGCCCACTCACCCTTACACATCAGTAAACTTCCCTCCCTTCCCTCTCCAAGGAATGTATGTAAGCTCTGCATAAGCTGTTCTCAGAGCTCTCTGATCTATTTAAGTTAGCTGTGAGCCCCAGCAAGCTGGACCCAAAATAACCCTTTGCTGTTGCATGAGACAGTCTCTTGGTAGTCTCTTCCTCCAACACTCACCTGACCTTTACATATTGAGGTTCCACCGAGTTCCGGCAGTGGCGGATGAGAGACCCCAACGGGCTCCTCTCGGAGCAAGTAAGGCGCCTCTTTCCGATTTCAGGTGTCATGTTAGGGCTTGGCAAAATTGCTGGCGATGAAGAGCCTGGGGTCTCTCCGACGGTGGCTGAGAGACGTGTCACAGAGACATAGGGCACCTCCCTGGGGGACCCCGCAGAGGACTCGGAGAATCAAGGAACAATTGCTTCATCGACTCAGTGATATTTTCTTTTAGATTCGGTATTGCCATCCTATCGGGTTTTGCCGGCTACGCATTCCTGTCTTTATGGTCTTGTCTTATCTGTGTCATGTGTCTTTGCTTTTACTGTTTGTGTACCTTTCATTATGGGACAGAGCACTTCAATGCCTCTGTCCCTGACCCTTGATCACTGAACCAAAGTCCGCTTAAGGGCTCAGAATCTTTCTTTTTTTAGTAAAACGCTGGACCTGGCAGATTCTCTGTGCCTCAGAATGGCCCATCTTTGGAGTCGTATGACCCCTAGAAATATCTTTCTACTTCCCACTAATTTAAAAAGTCAGAGATATTGTCTTTCAGCCAGGGCCACATAGCCATCCTGATCAACAGCCATATATCTTAACTTTGCAGGACCTCTGCAAATCTCCTCCTCCATGGGTGAAGCCTTTCCTTGCCCATGCCTCTGCTCATACTCCTTCCCACATGATCTCTCAAACCCTCACCTCTTCCTCCTCCTCCACCCTCTGTTTTCCCTGAGTCACAAGATTTGACTCTACTGGACTCTTCCTCCTCTCCTTATCCCCTGCCCTCGTCCCCTAACACACAACACACTCTAAGTGATTCCCCTGCTGCTGACTAAGCCTCTCTACCATTGGAGGAAGCTAAGCTGGTAATAGGATCTGATAATGGACCGATGTTCATGGCCCAGGTAAGTCAGGGGTTAGCCAGGAACCTGGGGATTAATTGGAAGTTATATTGTGCTTATAGACCCCAGAGTTCAGGACAAGTAGAAAGAATGAATAGAACCATTGAAGAGACCTTAACGAAATTAAGCTTAGAGACCAGCATAAAAGATTGGACTGTGCTCCTGACTTATGCAATGTTTCATGCAAGAAAAAATCCTTCTGTTTCTTTGAGTAACCTTACCCCCTGAGAAATTCTCTATGGTGGCCCTCGTCCAGTAAGGGTCCTAAGCCCAACTTTAAGACCTAAGGATCCTTTCCACACCCTCTTGCTTGACAGACTTAAAGCTCTTGAAAGAACTCAGTGATACCTGTGAAAATAGCTGCCCACTGCGTAACAAACTGTGTACCAGGGGATTCCACATCCATATCAAATAAGAGACTTCATGTATGTAAGATGACATCAGGTGTCATCCCTGGAACCCAGCTGGAAAGGACCATACCAGGTGCTACTTATAACACCTACAGTGGTAAAGGTATACAGAATCACTTCTTGGATCCATGCCTCTCATCTCAAGCCTGCTCCTTGTTCAGAATCTTTCTGGAAACTGGAAAAGACTGGTAACAGTTTCAAATTGTGTATTCGCCATGTGGATAAGGTTATATACTCTCCCCTTGGCCACAAGTAGTCCTAACCCTCATCAGCCTTTTAAGCAGCGATGGCTAATCACAAATCCTACTGGAAAAGTGTATAACCTATCTCACATACAGCCCCCTTAGGGACCTGGTGGTCATCTCTCCACCCAGACATTTGTCAGCTGGCCATAGGTTTTTTCTATTGGGATATCCCTGATGAAGAAAATCCCACTAAAATACCATTAAATCCCTTCTGTACCATAGATAATGGAAACAAACATTATGGATGTAGGGACACGCGAGCCAGATGCAGGTTGGCTAGCCTAGATTACTATGTTTGCCCGGGAAACTATCAAAGCCACAAACAGTAATGGCTGTGTGGGGGAAAAACCGACTTCTTCTGTATGTCATGGAGATGTGAGCATACAGAGGCTGCCTGATGGAACCCCAATACTTCATCAAATTCAGTACACAGCATTGGCCATATTACCAAGTAGACAACAGAAAAAGGATGGCCCCCAGAGGGGTCTCTAGATCCTCAAATTTTGCGTGACCTTTTTAACTTCTGCAAGTGCTCAAAAGGGTGAAAGGAGATTCCCCTATGTGGAAGCCCTTTCCCTCCTTCACTCACATCCTGAACTATGCTTCTCCAATAGATTTTTATCCTCAGCCTTCTGCTCCAGACTCTCTGCTGTCACTCCCACCTCAGCAACGTGATTTCTCCCCTCCAATTACTAGATCAGAATCCCAAACCTCCACCAGTTCTCAGACAATTGCCCGCTTGTGAGGTAGCAGGTACTGAGGTACCCCTCCACCCACTCACTCCTCTCTCTTCCTGTCAGTGCCCACACGGGGTCCAACCAGGTCCTCTTCCCAGCTAACCCAAAGCTCAAACGAGCTGAGGAGAGCTCTCAGACCCTTATCCAATATGTAATATAAATGGCCATTAAAGTTGCTTTGTCATCACTGAAAACAGGTTACTAAAATTTAAAGTCCCTCACAGGATTTTGGGATACTCACTCCCGTTTTCTGCTCTGCTCTACCTGTTCTACTGCTCAAGTTTTTTGCTAGGATATTCCCAAACACCTTTCCAATTATTCTTTTACATCTCTCTTTTTCCTCATTCTCAGATCCTCGGAGCTTCTCTCAGCCCCACCTTCCCCGTATTCCCCCTCTGTACCAGGCCCACAGAAAAGTCTTAAATGTCCTTCTCCAGAAGTCCTCACCATGGCTGACTTTAGAACTTTCAGCATAGAGTTTCTATAAAGAGTTCAATGTAGATAAACTTTCTCTTTTTGTATTGCCCTGTTATACTTGGCCACTGGCTAAAAAACTCAGTACTTCTAAGCTAGACAACCCCTAACTATTTTTTCACAAAATATGTGAACAAGTCCTCTGGCCTTCAGCTGGGGCTTCACAGAAATGGCCACATTTCTAAGATAAAGAAATTACCAACTGGGCTCCGTTGTAACAGCTGGCAGGGGGAAAATAAGAAAGGGAATAAAAAGCTCTCCTCCTCCCAGGTGTCCTTGAAAATTTAACTTGCCCAGAACAGAGGAAAAATCAGAAACATATACTGCTTTTTTGAACTTCTGCAGACTGTAAACTTCTGAGCCCCATCCCTTATATGTTGGGTACACAATTCTGAAACTACCTAAACTTGAGTTTCAGGGGATTAATTGATTACAACAGAAGCAATGCCCTCTGAATCCAGTTGCAACAATATAGGACTGTTTCCCTATCTTCAGTGCTATCTTAGGTGCCTTGCCTTGTCTGTCCCTACAACAGCATAATTCTATATGCTTAAACATTGTTTATGTTTTCATGAAATGGTCAACAGATGTGATTATTTTGAAATGTTGCAGATGTTTCCCAGAAAGCTCTATCATGACGCAGGTTCGTTTGAAGATCAAATAGGGGGGGCATACAACCGGTTCCACTGGGAACTTGTATCCCTCACTTTAGCCATCCTATTAGGAATAGGAGTTGCTGCACGGGTGGGCACAGGAACCACTGCCATTGTCCATGGAACACAACAAATGACCCAATTAGAAGAAGCAATAGAGCAAAACTAAGATATTAGAAACCTCCATCAGAGCTTTGCATGAATCTTTAACCTCTCTCTCTGAAGTTGTTTTAAAGAACAGTTGAGGGTTGGACCTCCTCTTCATTAGAGAAGGGGGCCTTTGTGCTGCATTGAGGGAAGAATGTTGTTTTTATGCTGACCATACTGGAGTTGTAATAAAATCTATGAGTAAATTTAAAAGATACCTTGAAGAGCATCAACAAGAGAGAGAGGCCCAAAAAGGGTGGCTTGAGTCTTGGTTCACACACTCCTCCTGGTTAACTACGTTTTTATCAACCCTGGCCGGTCCAATAATAATCCTCATATTATTGCTAACTATAAAATCCTGTTTGCTCAACCGTGTAATTTCTTTTCTCCAGGCTCAAATTGGACGAGTTAAACTTATGGTAATACCCCACTAGCAGACATACAATGTGACACCCTCCAATGATCATTTTTATGATTAAAAGTAGCCAGAAGAAGAAGTGGGGAATTAAAGGTTAATAAAATAGGTACTTGTCACTTCTTGTTTTTCTGTATGCTTAACAAAACACTATTGAAATCTTGAGAAATGCTTGCAAATCTTGTTCCCAGAATGTTCTGTCCCCAACTGCCCAACTGCAGAATGTACTCCCTCACCCAGTTGAATGCAAACCACCCACTCACCCTGACCCATCAATAAAATTCCCTCCCTGCCCTCTCCAGGGAAAGTATATAAGCTCTATTTAAGCTATTCTCAGGGCTATCTGCTCTATTAAAGTGATCTCTGAGCCCCAGCATGCTGGACACCCAAAAAACCCTTTGATGTTGCAAGAGATAGTCTGTTGGTGGTGTCCTCCTCTGAAGCTCGCCCCACATTTACTTGGATGATTGAATGTAGAAGAGAACATTCAGTCAAAAACGATAGTCTGTAGCATTAGGAAGATAGTCAGTACTTTTATGAAGAAGGGTGAGTATAGGAATTGGAAAAAAATTTCTTTAGCAATAGGGTTTCTATTAGAGAGTGAATGTAAATGTCAGCACAGGTGAAGAGTCAGTCACAATGATGAACTGGGGAAAATATGTAGGAAAGCAGATATCAATAGAGACATTACAAAATCAGGCAAAGTATAAAGTGAGTGATAGGATTAGATATTTTGAACAGGGTTGAGTTTAAATATATAATCTTAGGAAGAAACAAATATGTAGTCACAATTAGGATTGACATTTGAGAGCATTAGGCAAATTTCAGGTGGATGAATATTTCTCAGAATAATCTTGTGAATAGTTGATTATAAATCCACATAATAAACATGAATGAATTTAGGGAGTGTATATAAGACACATATATTTCATATTTTGAAAAATCTGGAGAGTGTATATATATATATATATATATATATATATATATATATATATATACAAAACACACACACAGACAAAAAAGTAGCAATATATATGTCAATCCAAATTCATTATAAAATATATATCATCCACAGATCTAAAAATATTAATTTTACTGAACATGGATTTATGTATAATGCTGTTCAACTAGCAAGCTCAACCATAGGTTGAATATCCAATTCCAACAAGTTTAGTAGGAGTGATCTCTTCTAACAATTTGTATCTGCCAAGTCAGCCACCTCATAATAATGTACGTGTGGTACCAGGGAGGAATCTAAATGTGCATATAAGAATACAGAGAAAGGGAGACAGGAATTCACATATTTGTTAACCTTAAAAATACATGGACAACTATTTCAACAATAAATTGACTAGATTCATAACTCCAACTCTGTATCATGCAAAATAAAGGTACAACAATACACCAGGCCTACTGTGAACTGCTTGTATTTCGATTCTGTTTGGGTTATTTTTCTCCATCATATTAGAATTAGTAGTCAGAGTCTGGTCGGGTATGGGTTAGAGTCAGGGATTCAGTATTTTGAATGGAAAATAGAAAACTGAATCCAATGTTTATGCAAATATATGCTACAGAAAATTCTTCCCACTCTCCTCCAGAACAATGCCTTGACATTACCTTCGCCCCAAGTAAGACACAATTAGAAGAGAAGAGTTAGAAAATCTGTGAATACCTATCAGGAATGGAAAATGCTCCAGATTTCACATCTTTGGAGGCGGTAGAGGAGTTTCCAAAAGTAAGGGACAGGGTAAACACTCCACAAATATGGAGCTCTGCTGGCCTAAAGACTTTTTGAGAATCTGCCTTTAAGGTTGGGCACTTAAAATATATGTTGTTTTCAGGAGCTTTAGCTTTATTTGTAGTGAGACAATCAAAGCTCGATCTGCATCTATGTGACCTGGAGGACATGGTTATTTATTTTTCAATAAAAATGAGGCAGCAGTGCTGAATTCTCTCTTTGTAGGTAAACTGTGGCCACTGAGGGCTAAGTGTCTCCCCGTGTGGACTGTGAAACAACTTGTTCATCCTCCAATTATCGTGGTGTTTCGTGCTGCTGCACTGGGAGTTTGGTATTTGCTTCATTAAATACAACGAGTTTAAATGGGAAACAGTGCTGAAGGGAGTTCTGTCAGCTGTGGTGTGCAGGGTCTCCAGGAGAATGCACCAACCAGGGTTCTATCCCACGTAGCTTGCCCCCTTGACAATAGCAACATGATTCTGAACATTGCCCTAAAACCTCTCCATATAAAAATATGCCTTTACGTATATGGGTCTGATGGCTGCACCATGTCAGTCTCAAGCCATTTGGAAGCCAATGGAAGATCCACATGGCCCCACCACAGATGTTTTATCACTCACTTGCGTAACACTTCTCTAGGCCCACTACTCACTAGGCTTCTACTTACCAGCATCTCTGTTCTACACCATTTTCCTGAAACCCAGTCAATCAAGGCCCTGTCTGGTATATTCATGATCATCAACAGGACATCAAAGGTCCTCCAGTGACATCTGGTCATGGGAATTTTAAAAATTTCATGGTAATTATCTAGCAATTTTTCACGGATGAAGTTGGAGGCACTGTGGTTTGCAATTCATTCAGGAACCATTAAAGGGTTAGGAAGCTAATTTCAGGGAAAGCTCTGGAGCACTCTCACAGGCAAGGCTACCCAAAGAGTGGCCAAAAAGTCACATGAAGCGAGGCCAATTGAGGTCTATAAAGCGAGGTCCATGTGTGTTTTGAATCTCAATAATGCATGCCAAGTCTTTCAGAATAAAATCATGTAATATCCTGGCTGAGATACCCAGTGTTCTGTGGAAAGCCAACCTGTGCCTAGATCTCAGGTTCCAATGGCAATTTCATGCCTGGCCTCCTAAAATCCCAACACAATTCATGGCAATACTTCTCTCAGGTCAGTTCCAGAACGCAGTCTATAAGGAGAATCACACCAGAGTTCAAGTCCAGGTGGACCCAGACAACTCTTCCAACCGCGACTCAAATGAAAACAATTAAAACCAAAATACTCCCTCATGACCCTATTCTTCTTCCATATAGACACTAATCATAACCTCTTCCTGGAGTTTTCCATGAGTTGGGCAGCCCAAGAGAATGTCCAAAATAAGCTTCTTGCACCTCTTTTGCCTAACTTCAGGGTGGCCTGGGCACTCTTCCTGTGAATCAGGAGTGATCAAATAGGCCTGCCCTTAATACTGCTCCGCTTATCCAATTTGAGGCTGTCTGACTGTGGGGTCTAGATTCTTTATGTGAATTGGAGTCATGAGAAAAGCCAAGACAGTGTCCAAAATCAGCTCGCTTGCCCCTCATTTGCCTAAAGTCAGGGTGGCCTGGACACCGTTTCTGTGAACGAAGAGTGATCAAATAAGCCTGCCGTTAATACTTCTGTGTTTCTCCAATTTGACGCCTACTGATTTCAGGTATCAATTCTTTATGTGATTTGGAGTTATGCGAAAACCCAAGCACCTCTGCAGGGAATTGAAGAACTCATTTGACCCAAAGAATCCCTATTCTCACTTGATGGAGTTCAGGAACTTAACAGAGGAAGGCAAGAGACTTCATCCATAATGAATGATTTTTTTTTTGCCATTATGGTTTTGGACGCACACATGGGATCATTCTTTAGATCCATCAGGTGCTGAGAATCTAAGTCATAGACACAAACATGGCCAAGAGACTAATTCAGACACATCCCTTCCAAAAGCAATTAAGCAAAGACCCACAGGTGATGACATTCATTTCCATTTGAAAACTGTTTACTTCAGGCTTCACAAAGTGGTGGATTGAGGCAAAGAACTTCCTGACATTCAGTGCAAAACAACAATAAGTAAGCAAAAGGCCCAAAGCAGGGTTTCTCCACTGAGACTTTCCTGGTCACACTGATATCTGCGTTTTCTGAGATGCTCGCCATTCTCTTCAGCTATCCAGTACATGGCCATGTCACAGAGTTTGGAGGTGGTACATATTTTGGACACAAATCCATGAGCCTATTCTGGATAGTGGCCAGAATTCAGGAAGAAAACAGCAACTTAGAAAGATAGCAGGTGTTGCACATCAACAAGACAAGCTGCACTCCATTCATATATTGGGCAGGTTGAATTATGGGAAGATTTACACTAGACAGTACACATCCATTAATGCATTCTCTTTTCCAATATCTACAACAACGGACACAGTGGGATACACAGACATAGAAACACTTGCCTTGTCAAATGACTTACTAGAAACTGTCCACTCCAAACCAAACTAACCGCCTTTCCCATCTATTCTCAGAACATGAGACAAAACAATAAACCCATACCCACTCCTACAAAGGCACCTCCTTCCCCCAATTAGGTCTGTGACTATCCAGATTGTCCTCTGACAGGTGGGCCATACTATGTTCCCCTGAAATGGCCCGTCTTCTCTAAGATCTGGTGAAATATAAGGATGAAAACAGAAATCTAGGTATGATTTGAAGCCCAGAAGGGTTTTTCCCTTGATTGGGATACTTAGCTTTGAATTATGCTCTGCAAAGTTGTCTCAGATAATTCGATATACAATGGCATAGGACTTTTACCTTGGATGATTGAATGTAGAAGAGAACATCCAATCAAAAAGGGATAGTCGGTAGGATTAGGAAGATAGTCGGTAGGTTTAGAAAGAAGAGTGAGTATAGGATTTGGACCAAAAGTTCTTTAGCAATAGGGTTTTGATTATAGAGTGAATGTAAATGTCAGCACATATGAAGTGTCAGTCACTAGGATCAACTTGGGAAAATATGTAAAAAAGCAGATATCAATAGAAACATTACAAAATCAGGCAAAGTATAAAGTGAGTGATTGGATTAGACATTTTCAACAGGGTTGAGTTTGAATATATAAATTAGGAAGAAACAAATATGTAGTCACCAATAGGATTGACAATTGACAACATTAGGCAACCTGGACATGGATGTTTTTAGTAATCCATGTACACTTTACATTTAGGCTTTGGTACAATCATAAATGTGACCTTTACATTTTTTGTCCAGAATATTACTTTGATTAAATGTATATGTACATCAGGTGACATGAGTATGTCTTCCACCATTTCTGCGAGCAATATATTGAAGATGTAAAATTAGAATCGGGGGTACAAAGAGGTGTACCCTGTGTCTATGAATATAGAGATAAAGCATGAATAGACCCTAATGTGAATAAATAATATAACTTTTTTCAACTTTAAAAAATGAATTGATCTAATATCTGAAAAATTACAGGAAATTGTATATTGATATACAATCATTCATTCCAAGCAGTTATACATCTAATGGTAATATTCGTGTTTTGGTTTATCATGAAGAGTGTGTGAGTTTTGCTTCAAAAGTGACTTTGGAAATCGAAAATAATGTGTTTGGAAAGAAGACTCATGAAAATACCAGTAAAGAAACCCTGACAATACATGTGTTCTGAAGCAAAAAGTGATTAAATTTGAAACAAATGCCTATAAATTTGTGAACTTGTGGATGAAATGTATATCCTATCATGTGCAAAAACTGAAGAAATAATAATGTACCAGTGTCGAATACAAATGAATAAAGAATTACATATCATGTCCCATAGGAATCTACTTGCATTGATGTTAGACTGGGTCAGTTACTGTAGAATAATTAGGATTTGTATGCATCATTCCCTGAAGTTACTTTTCAGTACTAGGAAACAAATATGTATTTCAGGTGGATGAATATTTCTGAGAATAATCTTGTGAAATGTGGATTAAAAATCTACATACATGAACATGAAAGAATTTAGAGAGTGTATATTAGACACATATATTTCATATTTTGAAAAATCTGGAGAGTGTATACACACACACACACACAAATAAAAAACACTCACAGACATTAAAAAGTAGCAATATAAATGCCAATCAAAATTCATCAGTAAATATATATCATCCACAGATGCAAAAATGTTTATTTTACTGAACATGAGTTTATGTATAATGTTGTTCTACTAGGACGCTCCCTACAGGTTGAATTTTCAGTTCCAACAGCGTTTAGGAGCAGTGATCTCTTCTCACAATTTGTATCTGCCAAGTCAGCCACCTCACAAAGATGTACGTGTGATACCTGGTAGGATTCTATATATGCATATAAATATACAAGTGTGAATAGGCTAAAGAGAAAGGGAAACATGAATTCTCATATTTGTTAACTTTAAAAACACATGGAGATCTTTTTCTATTAAACATTGACCAGATTTATAACTCCTACCTTGTATAATGCAAAATGCAAGTCCAACTATACAACATGCCTCCAATGAACTGCTTGTATTTCTATAGGTTTGTGTTATTTTTCTGTATCATATTAGGATGAGTTGTCTGAGTCTAGTAGGTATGGGTTAGTGTCAGGGATTCAGTATTTCAAAAGGAAAATTGGAAATTGAATCCAATTTGTATGCAAATATATGCTGCACAAATATCCTCCCACTCTCATCCAGAACAATGCCTTGAAATTACCTTCACCCCAAGTAAGACACAGTTAGAGGAGAATAGATAGAAAATCAGTGAATACATATCTGGAATGGAAAATGCTCAGGAGTTCACAAACTTGGAGGTTGTAGAGGAGTTTCCAAAAGTAAGGGATAGGGTAAACACTCCACAAACATGGAGCTCTGCTGGCCTAAAAACTTTTAGAGCAACTGCCTCTGAGTTTGGGAACGTGAAAATTATGTTGTTGTCAGGAGAATTGGCTTCATTTGTAGTGAGACCATCAAAGCCGGGTCTGCATCTATGTGACGTGGAGGACATGGTATCTTATTTTCCAATGAACATGAGGTAGCAGTGTTGATTTTCTTCTTTTTAGGTAAACTGTGGCCTCTGGGTCTAAGTGTCTCCCCGTTGGACTGTGAAGCCATTTGGTCCTTTTCCACTTTTTGTGGGGTTTTTGCTGCTGAACTGGGAGTTTGGTATTTGCTTCATGAAATTCAAGGAGTTCAACTGAGACACAGTGCTGGAGGGAGTTCTGCCATGTGCGGTGGTTCAGAGTCTGCAGAAGAACGCACCAACCACGCTTCTATCCCTCAAAGCTTGCCACATTGCATCCTTGTCCATAGCAACCTGATTCTGAACATTGCCCTGAATCCTCTTCATATAACAAGATGCCTTTAATTACAAGGGTCTGCTGGCTGCTTCAGGTAATCCACAAGCCATTTGGAAGCCAATGGAAGATCCACATTGCTCCAACAGAGATGTTTTATCACACTCCTGCCCACCAAAGCTCTAGGCCCACTTCTCAGAAGGCTGCAACTTTCTGGCACCTCTGTTCTACACCATTTTCATGAAACCCAGTCAAGCAAGGCACTGTCTGGTACATCCATGATCAGCAACAGGACATCCAAAGGTTCTCCAGTGCCACCTGGTCATGGGAATTTCAAAAATTTCATGGTATTTATTTAGACATTTTTCAAGGATGAAGTTGGAGGCACTGTGGGTTTCAATTCATTCAGGAACCAGTAAATGGTGAGCAAGATTATTTCAATGAAAGCTCTGGAGAACCCTCACAGGCAAGGCTTCCCAAAGAATTGCCAAAAGGTCACATTAAGCCAGGCCCATTGAGGTCTACAATATGAGGTCCATGTGTGTTTTCACTCTCAACTATGGCTGCCAAGTCTTTCGAATGAAATCATGTGATATCTTGGCTGAAATTCCCAGAGCTCTGTGGAAAGCCACTCTGGGGCTAGATCTCAGTTTCCAAGGGTGACTCTCATACATGGCCTCTTAAATCACAACACAATACATGGCAATACTTCTCTGAGATCAGTTCCTGAACTCAGTCTATAAGGGGAATCACACCAGAGTTCAAGCCCAGGTAGACCTTGTTATGTCTTCCAACTGCCACACAAATATCCACAATTAAATCCAAAACACTTCCACATGGCACTCATCTTCTTCCATTTACACAATCATCATAACCTCTGGCTGGAGGTTTCCATGAGGGGTGCAGCCCAAGACAGTGTCCAATATGACCTCTCTTGCCCCTCTTTTGCCTAAAATCAGGGTGGCCAGGACATCCTTCCAGTGAACCAAGAGTGATCAAGTAGGCCTGCCATTAATATGGCACTGCTTCTCCAATTTGAGGCCTACTGACTGTGTGTTTTAGATTCTTTATGTGAATTGGAGTCTTGAGAAAAACCAAGCACTTATGGGCTAGCCTCTGCAGGGTTTTGAGGAACACATTTGAACCAAATGATCACTGTTCTCACATGATGGAGAACAGGACACATACAGAGGAATGCGAGAGACTTCATCCACACTGACTGCTCTTTTGTCAATTTTGGTTTTGGATGCACACATGGGATCCTTCTTTAGATCCATCAGGTGCTGAGAATCTAAGCCACAGTCTCACACAGGGCCAAAAGACTGATTCAGACACATCCCTTTCCAAAGCAATTAAGCAAAGAGCCACAGGTGATGCCCTTTCATTTCCATTTGAAAACTGTTTCTTTAGGCTCTACAATGGTGTGCCCTGAGGCAAAGGCCTTCCTGACATTCAGGGCAACAGAACAATTGATGAGCAAAAGGCCCAAAGCAGGGTTTCTTCACTTAGAATTTCCTGGTCAAACTGATATCTGAGTTTTCTGAGATGCTCCCATTTGTTTCAGCTATCCAGTACATGGCCATGTCACAGAGCTTGGAGGTGGTACATATTTTGGACACAAAACCATGAGCCTATTCTGGAGAGTGGCCAGAATTCACGAAGAAAACCGGAACTTAGGAAGATTGTTGGAGTTGTCCACCCATAAGTCAAGCCGCAGCCCATTCATAAATTGGGCAGAATTCAGAAAGAAAACAGGAACTTAGGAAGATTGTTGGAGTTGTCCACCCATAAGTCAAGCCGCAGTCCATTCATAAATTGCGCAAGTTGAGTCTAGACAGAACACATCCAATGATTCATTCTCTTTTCTAATATCTAAAACCACGGACACAGTGGGATACACAGACAAAGAAACACTGGCCCTGTCAAACGACTTACCAGAAACAGTTCACTCCAAACCAAACAAACCGCCTTTCCTACCTATTCTCAGAACATGAGACAAAATCTCAAACCCACACCCACACACACAAAGGAAACTCCTTCCCCCAAGTAGGTCTGTGACTATTGGGAGTGTCCTCTGACTGGTGGGCCAAACTATGTTCTGATGAAATCGCCTGTCCTGTGTCACATATAGTCTCCTTGGCCAAATCTGTGAAGTTGTCACTAGCCAGCGGTGAGCCACTACCTGCTTTCTCAGGAAAGGCCCCTCTTTAGAGCTTTCCTGACATTTGTTCATCCTCACCTCAGTAGGTACCAAGAAAGACTGACTCTGTCCTTGGTAAATCCAAAAAATAAGACCACTGGGACTGGGACTGAGACTGGCTCTGGGTGCCTGGCTTCCCGGATTCCAAGTTCAGAGAGTTCCATCACCAAGGAAGTGAGGTGAGATTACTTCCTTCAGGAATTCTTTGAGGTCATTGCCTTGGCAACCACTTTGTCCTAACTGTTGCTTACAATACTCCTATGAGATGGAGGCTGCCCTTTCTTCCTGTGACACTTTTACAAGTTAGAATGGTATATCAACCATAGGGACCCCGGAACAGCTCTCCACACATGCCTGGTTTTGTCTATCTTCTCTACATTAACAAGAGAGAGGCTTATTCAGACACAACCCTTCATCCTGGGAAGGTTGTTTGCGATGGAAGATGACATTTGCTCTCTCAGGTCCTTCATAGCTGCCTACATCTTCTCCAGGGATCAAATCTGCATGGACATTTGAGGTTCTCAGCAGGAGGAAGATACCCTACATTCCTGTATTGTAAGACGAACTCTGTCCCTGCTCTTCTGCAAAGTTAGATTAAGGTAAGAGTGTATGGTTAGGGTTAATAACATGTTCGATTTGGGTTACGAATCATTGCGAAGGATGATTAATAGTATTGGGAACCTGCGATATTTATAAGATTATAGAGGTGAAATATAAGTATGGAAACAGAAATCTAGGTAAGATTTGAAGCCCAGAAGGGCATTAGGCCCTTGATTGGGATACTTAGCTTATAATTACGTTCTGCACAGATGTCTCAGATAAATCGATAATCAATGGCATAGGACCTTACACCTTGGATGATTGATTTTAGAAGAGAACATCCACTCAAATTGAGATAGTCGGTGGGATTAGGAAGGTAGTCAGTAGGTTTAGGAAATAGAGTGAGTATAGGATTTGGGGCAAATGTTCTGTAGCAATAGGGTTTTTGTTATTGAGTGAATGTAAATTCCAGCACATGTGAAGAGTCAGTCACATGATGAACTGGGGAAAATATGTAAAAAGGAAAATATCAATACAGACATTATGAAATGAGGCAATTATACAGTGAGTGATAGGATTAGACATTTTCAATAGGGTTGAGATTGAATACATAATCTTAGGAAGAAACAAATATGTCATCACCAATAGGAATGACATTTGAAAGCATTAGGCAACCTGGACATTTATCGTTTTAGTAATCCATGTTCACTTTCCATTTAGGATTTGGTACAATCATAAGTGTGATCTTTGCATTTTTTGCCCAGAAAAATATTGTGAACAAATGTGTATGTAAATCATATGACATGAGTATTTCTTCCACCATTACTGGGAGCAATATTTGAAGACATATAAATTAGTATTGGGGGTACAAAGTGGTGTACCCTGTGTCTTTGAATATAGAGATAATGCATGAATAGACCATACTGTGAATAAATATTATAACTGGTTCCACTTTAAATAATGGATTGAATTGATATCTGAAAATATATAGGAAATCATATATTGACATACAATCATTCACTCCAACCAGTTATATATCTAATGGTAATCTTAGGGTTATTGTTTATCATGAAGTGTGTGTGAGTTTTGTTTCAAAAGTGATTATGGAAATCGAAAATAATATGTTTGGAAAAAAGTCTCATAAAAAGACCAATCAAGAAATATGGAGGAATTCATGTGTTCTGAAGCAGGAAGTGATTGAAAGTGAAACAAGTGCCTATAAATTTTCTAAATTGTGAATGAAATATATATCCTGTTATGTGCATAAACTGATGAAATAGTAATGTACCAGTGTTGAATAAAAGTGAACGTCAAAATACACATCATGTCCAATAGGAATCTACTTGCATTGATGTTAAACTGGGTCAGTTACTGTAGAAATATTAGAATTGCATGCATTATTCACCAAAGAGAGTTTTTTTTTTATTTTTATTTATGGTTGTTCAAAACATTACATAGTTCTTGATATATCATATTTTACACTTTGATTCAAGTGGGTTATGAACTCCCATTTTTACCCTGTATACAGATTGCAGAATCACATCAGTTACACATCCATTGATTCACATATTGCCATACTAGTGTCTGTTGTATTCTGCTGCCTTTCGTATCCTCTACTATTCCCCCTGGCCTCCCCGCCCCTCCCCACTTCTCTCTCTACTCCCTCTACTGTAATAAATTTCTCCCCCTTGTATTATTTTTCCCTTTCCCCTCAATTCCTCTTGTATGTAATTTTGTATAACCCAGAGGGTCTCCTTCCAATTACATGCAATTTCCCTTCTCCCTCCCTTCCTCCTCTCATTACTGTTTAATGTTAATCATCTTGTCATGCTCTTCATCCCTATCTGTTCTTAGTTACTCTCCTTATATCAAAGATGACATTTGGCATTTGTTTTATAGGAATTGTGTAGCTTCACTTAGCATAATCTAGTCTAATGCAATCCATTTCCCTGCAAATTCTATGATTTTTTATATTTCAATTCAAAGTAATAATCCATTGTGTATAAATGCCACATTTTTTTATCCATTCTTCTATTGAAGGGCATCTAAGTTGGTTCCACAGTCTTGCTGTTGTGAATTGTGCTGCTATGAACATCGATGTAGCAGTTGCCATGTAGCATGCTCTTTTTAGGTCTTTAGTGAATAGACCAAGAAGGGCAATAGCTGGGTCAAATGGTGGTTCCATTCCCAGCTTTCCAAGAAATCTCCATACTGCTTTCCAAATTAGCTGCACCAATTTGCAGTCCCACCAGCAATGTACAAGTGTACCTCTTTTCCCACATCCTTGCCAGCACTTCTTGTTGTTTGACTTCATAATGGCTGCTAATCTTACTGGAGTGAGATGGTATCTTAGGGTGGTTTTGATTTGCATTTCTCTGACTGCTGGAGATGGTGAGCATTTTTTCATGTACTTGTTGATTGATTGTATGTCCTCATCTGAGAAGTGTCTGTTGAGGTCCTTGGCCCATTTGTTGATTGGGTTATTTGTTATCTTATTGTCTAATTTTTTGAGTTCTTTGTATACTCTGGATATTAGGGCTCTATCTGAAGTGTGAGTAGTAAAGATTTCTTTCCAGTATGTAGGCTCCCTATTTACCTCTTATTGTTTCTTTTGCTGAGAAAAAACTTTTTTAGTTGAGTAAGTCCCATTTGTTGCTTCTAATTATTAACTCTTGTACTATAGGTGTCCTATTGAGGAATTTGGAGCCCAACCCCACAGTATGTACATCGTAACCAAATTTTTCTTCTATCAGACAGTGTGTCTCTGATTTGATATCAAGGTCCTTGATTCATTTTGAGTTAACTTTTGTGCATGGTGAGAAAAAGGGATTCAGTTTCATTTTGTTATATATGGATTTTCAGTTTTCCCAACACCATTTGTTGAAGATGCTATCCTTCCTCCATTGCATGCTTTTAGCTCCTTTATCAAATATAAGATAGTTGTAGTTTTGTTGATTGGTTTCTGTGTCCTCTATTCTGTACCATTGGTCCACCTGCCTGTTTTGGTACCAGTACCATGCTATTTTTGTTACTATTGCTCTGTAGTATAGTTTGAAGTCTGGTATCGCTATACTGCCTGATTCACACTTCCTGCTTAGCATTTTTTTGCAATTCTGGGTCTTTTATTTTTTCATATGAATTTCATGATTGCTTTCTCTATTTCTACAAGAAATGCCTTTTGGATTTTGATTGGCATTGGATTAAACCTATAGAGAACTTTTGGTAATATCGCCATTTTGATGATGTTAGTTCTGCGTATCCATGAACAGGGTATATTTTTACATCTTCTAAGATCTTCTATTTCTCTCTTTAGGGTTCTGTAGTTTTCATTGTATAAGACTTTCACCTCTTTTGTTAGGTTGATTCCCATTTTTTTTTTTAGGATATTGTGAATGGAGTGGTTGTCCTCATTTCCATTTCAGAGGATTTGTCACTGATATACAGGAATGCCTTTGATTTATGCGTGTTGATTTTATATCCTGCCACTTTGCTGAATTCATTTATTAGCTCTATTAGTTTCTTTGTAGAACCTTTTGGGTCTGCTAGGTATAGAATCATGTCATCTGCAATAGTGATAATTTAAGTTATTCTTTTCCTATTTATATGCCTTTAATTTCTTTCATCTGTCTAATTGCTCTGGCCAGTCTTTTGATAACTATATTGAACAAAAGTGGTGAGAGCAGGCATCCCTGTCTTGTTCCAGATTTTAGAGGGAATGTCTTCAATTTTTCTCCATTCAGAATGATGCTAGCCTGCGGTTTAGCATAGATTGCTTTTACAATATTGAGGAATGTTCCTGTTATTCCTAGTTTTTCTAGAGTTTTGAACATAAATTTATGCTGTACTTTGTCGAATGCTTTTTCTGCATCTATCTAGATGATAATATGGTTTTTATTTTAAGTCTATTGATGTGGTGAATAACATTTATTGATTTTCGTATATTGAACCCTCCTTGCATCCCAGGGATGAATCCTACTTGATCATGGTGCACATTTTTTTGATATGTTTTTGTATCTGATTTGCCAGAATTTAATTTAAGATTTTTGCATTTAGGTTCATTAGAGATATCGGTCTTTAGTCTTCTTTCTTTGAAGTGTCTATCTGGTGTAGGAATCAGGGTGATATTGGCCTCGTAGAATGAATTTGGAAGATCTCCCTCTTTTTCAATTTTCTGAAATAGCTTTAAAAGTATTGGTATTAGTTCATATTTAAAGGTTTTGTAAAACTCTGCTGTATACCCATACGGTCCTGGGATTTTCTTAGTTGGTAATCTTTGGATGGTTTTTTTTTATTTCCTCAATTGATATTGGTATGTTTAGATTGTCTATATCCTCCTAACTCACTCTGGTCAGATCATATGACTTAAGAAATTTTTTGATGCCTTCACTATCTTCTATTATTTTAGAGTATAAGGATTCAAAGTAATTTCTGATTATCTTCTGTATTTCTGAAATATCTGTTGTGATATTGCCTTTTTCATCCCGTATGATAGTAATTTGAGTTCTCTCTCCTCATCGTTAGCATGGCTAGGGGTCTGTCCATTTTATTTATTTTTTCCTCCAATTGGTGTGACGTGTCTACCACGCCTGTGGACCCCTGTGGTGTTCTGCCAATCAGTCGCAGGTCTGCCTACCTTGCAGGCGTGGGCGGCGGCACTGCTCTACTCCTACTCCAATTGGGGTGACGTGACTACCATGCCGGCGGGCCGCTGTGCCTGGTCCGCCGGTTGGTCGCAGGTCTGCCTACCTTGTGAGCACGGGCTACAGATCTGTTCTGCCCCTACTCCAAATATGGTAAAGTGTCTGCCGCGCCAGCCGGCCGCTGGGCCTCTTCTTCTGATCAGGTGCAGGTCTGCTACCTTGCGGGCGCGGGTGGTGGCTCTGCTCTGCCCCTACTCCAATTGGTGTGTTGTGACTACCATGCCGGCAGGTTGCTGTGCCTGTTCTGGGCGTGGGCGAAGGCTCTGCTCTGCCCCTACTCCTATTGGGGTGATGTGACTACCATGCCGGTGACCCACTGGGATTTTACTAGGTGTGGGAGAAGGCTCTGCTCTGCAACTACTCCAATGGGGGGTGACGTGACTACCACACCTGCGGGTCGCTGGGCCTGTTCTGTGCACCGGCGGCAGCTCTGTTCTGCCTCTACTCCAATTGGGTTGACGTAACTACCATGCAGGTGTGTCACTGGGTCTGTTCCAGTCGCGGGCAGCTGCTCTGCTCTGCCCCTCTGGCTTGATGACAAAGTGAGAGAGACCCAGGTGTTTGTGACTCACTTTCTTCACCAGGAGACCAACAGTTTCTGTCACTGCTGGTATCAATGAAGTTATCTCCTCTGCTGCTTTCTGATGACATCAGAAATTTGCCATGTTGGTATCCCATGTGAAAGGCAGCATTTCGTTCTGGGTGACCAAAGCAATGAGTGAGTCCTGACCGGCCCTCACAAGCCGTGTCTCAATCCTGTTTCCACTGCCTATGAAGGCTCGGTTGATATTTACCTCCACAGTATTCAGCAAGACCCGGACCAAGAAGCAGTTTCCGCGGGTTCTTTAGCCCTGGGCCAGATCAGTTCCGAGAGGTGGAATTCGGCCGCTCTGGGCTTTGTGTATGTTCTAATAGGAGCAGGCTCCAAGACGGAGTTTCTGCAGGTTCTTTAGCACTGAGCCTGAGTAATTTGTCTGCAACACAAAGGTGAATGGCATCCTGAAATTACCTGTTCTATAGCTGAATGAGCTTCGATCAGTCAAAAACAGGGATGGTGACATCAGCTCTCCAAGATAGTGGCCGCTGGCTTCCTCTGTGGTCTGACTGGTGTGGAGAACCAAATTGGACCGCATCCTTCCCCATCTCAAACAAAGAATTCAGCACTTAGCACAGTGATTGCATACCTGGCAGGAGCCCACAGAATCCACACCGCTGTATATTTGCATTGCTATCTCTTCATTTCCCAGTGCGCGCCGCAGACTCTAGCCACAGACCGATTTCCTGAATAAGCAGCATGACGCTCCGTACGGACAAATCACTCGTATTTGAGCTCGCGTAGCTGATCCTCGTGAGATGGAAATATGTCCACTAGGTTTTGGAGCACCCCAATTTTGCTGGAAATTTCTAACAAGATATATTTTAGCCGTTATAACTCGTCATTCTCCCGCACAGTGACGCGGTACATGGGGGTGATGCACACCCTTCACCACCATCATATGATCCCCCGAAGTTAGTTTTCAGTACTAAGAAACAAATATGTATTTCAGGTGGATGAATATTTCTGAGAATATTCTTGTGAAAACATGATTATAAATCCACATACATGAATATGAATGAATTTAGGGAGTGTATAATAAGAAAAATATACTTCATATTTTGAAAAATCTGGAGAGTGAATATATATATATATATATATATATATATATATATATATATATATACACTCATAGACATTAAAAAGTAGCATTATGTATGCCAATCGAAATTCACCATGAAATAATATATCATCCACAGATCCAAAAATATTCATTTTAATGAACATGGATTTATGTTGTTCAACTAAGAAGCTCACTCATATGTTGTATTTTCAGTTCCAACAGCGTTTAGTAGGAGTGATCTCTTCTCACAATTTGTATCTGCCAAGCCAGCCACCTCACAAAATGTACGAGTGATACCAGGTTGAATTCTAAATGTGCATATGAAAATACATGTGATGAATAGGCTACAGAGAAAGGGAGACAGTTATTCACATATTTGTTAACTTTTAAAACACATGGAGAACTATTTCAATTAAAATTCGCTAGATTTATAACACCTACCATTTATCATACGAAAGGCAAGTCCAACTATACACCATGCCTCCTGTGAACCTCTTGTATTTCTATTCTGTTTGGGTTATTTTTCTCCACGATATTAGGATTAGAAGTCAAAGTCTAGTAGGGTATGTGTTAGTGTCAGGGATTCAGTATTTTGAATGGAAAATTGGAAAATGTATCCAATGTGTATGCAAATATGTGCTACACAAAAAATTCCCACTCTCATTCAGCACAATGCCTTGACATTACCTTCGCCCCACATAAGACACAATTAGAGGAGAAGAGTTAGAAAATATGTGAATACATATGTGGAATGAAAAATGCTCAGGAGTTCACAAATTTGCAGGTGGTAGAGGAGTTTCCAAAAGTAAGGGACAGGGTAAAAACTCCACAAACATGAAGTTCTGCCAGCCTAACATCTGGAGAAACTGCCTCTGAGGTTGGGCAATGAAATATATGCTGTTGTCAGGAGCATTAGTTTCATTTGTTGTGAGACCATCATAGCTGAGTCTTCATCTATGTGATCTGGATGACATGGATTCTTATTTTCCAATGAACATGAGGCAGCAGTGCTGAATTTTCTATTTGTAGGTAACCTGTGGCCACTGGGGTCTAAATGTCTCCCCTTGTGGACTGTAATTCCATTTGGTCATCCTCCACTATTCGTGGTATTTCTTGCTGCTGCACTGGGAGTTTGGTATTTGCTTCATGAAATACAAGGAGTTCAACTGGGACACAGTGCTGAAGTGAGTTCTGTCAAGTGTGGTGGGTCAGGTTCGTCAGGAGAATGCACCAACCAGGCTTCTATCCCACATAGCTTGCCCCATTTTCCATAGCAACCTGATTCTGAACATTGCCCTAAAACCTCTCCATATAACAATATGCTTTTACATATAAGGGTCTACTGGCTGCAAAATGTCAGTCACAATCCATTTGGAAGCCAATGGCAGATCCACATGCCCCCACCACAGATGTTTTATTACACACCTGCCATCCACTACTCTAGTACAACTACTCAGCAGGATCCAACTTACTGGCATCTCTGTTAAACACCATTTTCATAAAACCCAGTCAATCAAGGCACTGTCTTGTATACTCATGATCAGCAACAGGACATTCAAATGTTCTCCAGAGCTACCCGGTCATGGGAATTTCAAAAATTTCATGGTATTGATCTAGCCAATTTTCAAGGATGAAGTTGGAGGCACTGTGGATTTCAATTCACTCAGAAACCATTAAATGGTGAGGAAGCTCATTTCAATGAAAACTCTGGAGAATTCTTACAGGCAAGGCTTCCAAAAGTGCCCAAAAGTCAGATTAAGCCAGGCCCATTGAGGTCTACAATGTATGTTCCATGTGTGTTTTGACTCTCAAATATGGCTGCCAAGTCTTTAAGAATAATATCATGTGATATCCTGGCTGAGATTCCCTGTGCTCTGTGGAAAGTCACCTTGGGCCTAGATGTCACTTTCCAAGGACAACTCTCATGCATGGCCATCTAAAATTCCAACACAATTCCTGGCAATAATTCTCTGAGATCAGTAAAAGAACTCAGTCTCTAAGGGGAATCACACCAGAGTGCAAGCCTAGGTGGACCCAGTGATCTCTTCCAACCGCCAGACATATGTCCACAATTAAAACCAAACACTCTCACATGGCCCTCATCTTCTTCCATATAGACACTCATCATATCCTCTGGCTGGAGGTTTCCATAAGGGACGCAGCCCACGACAGTGTCTAAAATAAGCTCCCTGCCCCTCATTTGCCTAAAGTCAGGGTGGCCTGGACTCTCTTCCTGTGAACCAGGAGTGATCAAATAGGCCTGCCTTTAATATTGCTTGGCTTCTCCAACTTGAGGCCTTCTAGCTTTGGGGTTTAGATTCTTTAAGTGAATTGGAGTCATGAAAATCAAGCACCTATGGCCTAGCCTCTGCAGGGCTTTGAAGAACTCATTTGACCCAAAGGATCCCTATTCTCACTTGATGAATATCAGGAACCTACCAGAGGAAGGCAAGAGAGTTCATCAACAATATCTGATCTTTTTGCCATTTTGGTTTTGGATGCACGCATGGGATCTATCTTTAGATCCATCAGGTGCTGAGAATCTAAGCCACAGCCTCACACAGGGCCAACAGGCTGATTCAGACATATCCCAATCCTAAGCAATTAAGCAAAGAGCCACAGGTGATGCCCTTTCATTTCCATTTGAAAACTCTTTTCTTCAGGCTTCACAAAGTGGTGGCTTGAGGCAAAAAACTTCCTGACATTCAACAGAACAATAGGTAAGCAGAAGGACCAAAGCAGGGTTTCTCCACTGAGACTTTCCTGGTCAACAGATATCTGAGATTTCTGAGATGCTAGCCATTTCCTTCAGCTTCCAGGACATAGCAATGTCACAGATCTTGGAGGCGGTACAAATCTTGGACACAAAACCATGATACTATTCTGGAGAGTCGCCAGAATTGAGAGAGAAAACAGGAAATTAGGAAGCTTGTAGGTGTTGCCCATCCATAAGGCAAGCCAGAGTCCACTCATGAATTGGGCAGGATGAATGCTGGGAAGCTTTCTACTAGACAGAACACATCCATTGATGCATTGTCTTTTCTAATGTCTACAACAATGGACTCAGTGGGATACACACACACATAGGAACACTCGCCTTGCCAAAGGACTTAATACAAATATTCCACTCCATACCAAACAAACCGCCTTTCCTACCTATCCTCAGAACATGAGACAAAACCACAAACTCACACCCACACCCACAAAGGCACCTCCTTCCCCCTAGTAGGTCTGTGACTCCCCGGAGTATCCTCTGACTAGTGAGCCATACTATGTTCCTCCAAAATGACCTCTCCTGTCTCAGATCATGTCTGCTTGGCCAACTCTGTGAAGTTCTCAAGTGCCAGCGGTGAGGCACTACCTGCCTTCTCAGGAAAAGCCCCTCTTCAGAGGTTTCCTGGCATTTGGCCTTCCTCACATCTGTAGGTACCAAGAAAGACTGACTCTGTCCTTGGTAAATCCAAACATGTCAGACCACTGGGACTAGGACAGAGACTGTCTCTGGGTGCCTGGCTTCCTGGATTTCAAGTTCAGAGAGTTCCATCACCAAGGAAGTGAGGTGAGATCACTTCCTTCAGGATCTGAATTATGTCACTGCCTTGGCAACCACTTTGTCCTAACAGTTGCTTCCAAAATACTATGAGGTGGAGGCTGCCCTGATTTTCATGGGACACTTTCTCTAGTTAGAATGTTATATCAACCATAAGCACCCGGGAACAGCTTCCACACAGGACTGGTTTGGTCCATGTTCTATACATTAAGAAGAGAGAGATTGATTCAGACTCAACCCTTCATCCTGACCAAGATGATTGCCATGGAAGATGACTTTTGCTTTCTGAGGTAATTCATAGCTGCCTTCATCTTCACCAGGGATCACTTCTGCATGAACATTTGAGTTTCTCAGCAGGTGAACATCCCCTAGATTCCTGTAGTTTAATACACACACTGTTCCTGCTCTCCTGCAAAGTTAGTGTATGGTTAGGGTTAATAATATGTTCGATTTGGGTTAGGAATCATTCTGCAGGATGAATAATGAGATTGGGAACCTGCGATATTTATAAGAATATATAGGTGAAATATATGTATGAAAACGGGAATCTAAGAAGGATTTGAAGCCCAGAAGGGCATTGAGCCCTTGATTTGGATACTTAGTGTTGAATTATGTTCTGTACAATTGTCTCCGTTAAATCGAAATACAGTGGCATAGGACCATATACCTTGGATGATTGAATGTAGAAGAGAACATCCAGTCAAAAAGGGATAGTCAGTAGGATTAGGAAGATAGTCAGTAGGTTTAGGAAGAAGAGTGAGTATATGATTTGGAATCAAAAGCTTCTTTAGCAATAGGGTTTCATTGGGAGAGTGAATGTAAATGTCAGCACATGTGAAGAGTTAGTCACAATGATGAACTGGGGAAAATGTGTAGGAAAGCAGGTGTCAATAGAGACATTACGAAATCAGGCAAAGTATAAAGTGAGTCATAGGATTAGACATTTTCAACAGGGTTGAGTTTGAATACATAATCATAGGAAAAAACAAATATGTCGTCACAAATGGGAATGACATTTGAGAGCATTAGGCAACCTGGACATGGATGTTATTAGTTATCCACGTTCACTTTCCTTTTAGGCTTTTGTACAATCATAAGAATTACATTTTTATGTTTTTTTTGTTCAGAATATTACTGTGATAAAATGTATATGTAGATCAGATGACATGAGTATTTCTTTCACCATTTTTGGGGGCAATATTTTGAAGACGTATACATTAGTATTAGGGGTACAAAGAGGTGTACCCTGTGTCTATTAATATAGAGATAATGCATGAATAGACCATACTATGAATAAATAACGTAACTGATTCCACTTTAAATAATGGATTGAATTGATATGTGAAAATATATAAGAAATCTTATATTGATATACAATCATTCATTCCAACCAGTTATATATCTAATGGTAATATTAGGATTATGGTTTATGAAGAATGGTGTTTGAGTTTTGCTTTATACGCAATGATGTTAAACAAAAATAATGTGTTTGGAAAGAAGTCTCATGAAAAGACCAGTCAAGAAACATGGAGGGATACATGTGTTCTGAATCAGGAAGTGATTGATCGTGAAACAAATGCCTATAAATTTTCTAATTTGTGACTGAAATATATATCCCATGATGTGCATAAACTGAAGACATAGTAACGTACAAGTGTTGAATAAAAATGAAAGTCAAAATACACATCATGTCCCCTAGAAATCAACTTGCATTGATTTTAAACTGGCTAAGTAACTGTAGAAATATTAGGGTTTGTATGCACCATTCACTGAATTTAGTTTTCAGTACTAGGAAACAATATGTATTTCAGGTGGATGATTATTTCTGAAAATAATCTTGTGGAAAGTTGATTATAAATCCACAGATATGAATATGAATGAATTTAGGGAGTGCATAATAAGACACATATATTTCATATTTTGAAAAATCTAAAGAGTATATATATATATACACACACACGCAAAAGCACAGATATTAAAAAGTAGCAATACAGGAGATCCATTATGAAGGCAGGCATGGAGAAATCAAGTCTCTGATCTCTTCAGCTGCGCTGGCTTAGGGAGTCGTAAACTGTCTAAATGCTGTTTGCTCAGAATCACTAGGCAGTATTGACCTGTTGTGAATCTGGGGTGAACAGTCTGGGGCCCTCAGAACACACACAAAGCCCGGATTGGCTGCATTCAAGGTTAGATTCGTCTGGTTTTTGTGACTCAGCACTAACATTCCCGCTGAAATAACTGGTCGGGCTTTCTGAATTGAGAGTTAAAAGCCAACTGAGCCTTCATAGGCAGTGGCCACAGGATTGAAATGGGGCTTGGGAGAGATAGTCAGGACCCACCTGTTGCATTGGTCACCCAGCAAAGGGAACGAACGGTCACCATTTGAATGGGATACCACCATGGCAGAGAACTGACGTCACAGGCGGAGGAGATAACTTCATTGAAACCAGCGCGACAAGTGTGTAATCCCATTGCCATATCTCTCAACAACGCAGGGAAACCTCAAGGGCCCTTCCCACCTCTGCCGTAATGGCCCCTCCCAGCTCTCCAAGGAGCGCGATACCCAGAACTAGGGAATCAAGATTGGCTCGGGACTCGTGGCGTGGAATTCCCTGCTACCGCTCCCACCAGTGCTGACAATTGAGGTCTCTTACACCACCTACCGGGGCCATGGCTCCTGAAGGGCAAGCAAATTCGCTGGAGGTTCTCAGCCCCAAGCTCTACAAACTTAGGGTCTGAGGAAGGCAAACAAGGAGAGTGTGCCCAGGCGTTCATTGAAACAGGGCTACCAGGAGCAGAGGCCTGGCTTGTAACCAGTATTGTGGTGAGCATCACAGGTGAGTGGGGCCTGGCTTGAGGAAGCACAAGAGAAAGCCCTAGGCACTCAGAATTGGAGACCCGCCCAGTCTGGGAGAAAGAGCTGCTGCACAGTGATTGGTTCTCACTTATTGAGAGGAGAAGCTTGGCCCAGTGCGCACAGCTCCACCTACTGGAAGAGAAGTTATTTGAACTCTAGGACTGCATGTATTATTATTATTTTTTTATTTGTTTTTTTTTCTTTCATTTTCATTTTTGTTATTGTTGTTCTTTAACTTTTTTAAATGTTTTTATTTTTTAATTTTTTTATTTTATTATTATTATTATTATTATTATTTTAAATTTTAATTTTCAATTTTTTAATCATCATCATTACTTAAAACTTTCTTTCTTTATTTTCTATTTTTTTCTTTTGTCTTTTCATTTCTTTTCATTTTTCTTATTCCCCCTTCCTTGAATTCTACCTGCCTACTCTCTTTCTCTTTAGTGACTTCTCCCTTCCCTTCTAATATCTTTCCTCCCAAGCATCAAATAAATTTATAAGAGTAAGCAGTAACACAGTAGTCAAACAGAAGAAGAAGTAACATGAGCAGCATATAAAAACAAGGAAGAAAAGGAGTACGAACAATGAAGGACAGCCTAAATATTCAAGAGCACCTAGAGTCATCAAAAAAATGGTCATATAAAGAACTCAAGTAATACCTTAGACAGATGGAATGGAACCTTAAAGAGGATACGAGACAGCAAAAACAAACAGTGATAAAACACATTGAAAATGAATTACATAAACAGATAAAATGAGAAATTAAGCATCTTTATCAGGAGATAGAGATTATTAGAAAAATCAAACAATAATTCTAGAAATCAAGGAAATGATAAACCAAATTAAAAACTCAATTGAGAGTATCACTAACAGAGTAGAGCAAGTAGAAGACAGAATGTCAGATAATGAAGACAAAATATATCATCTTGAAAAAAGTCTAGCCAACAAAGAAATGCTGTAAAAAATTATGAGAAAACATTCAAGAGATATGGGATAACATAAAAAAAACAAACTAATGAGTCATATGGATAGAGGAAGGTACAGAGATTAAAACCAAGGGAATGAGAAACCTGGTGAATGAAATAATTACAGAAAACTTTCCAGAAATAAAAATGGAAACGGATAAACAAATTGTAGATGCTTACTGGACACCGAGCACACAAAATCACAGTAGACCAATGCCAAGACACATTGTTATAAAGATATCCAATATACAGAACAAAGAGAAAATATTAGAAGCTACCAGAGAAAGGAGGCAGATTACAATCATTACAATCAGGGGTAAACCAAAAAGTTTAACAATGGATTTTTCATCATAGACGCTGGAAGTGAGAAGATCCTGGAACAACGTACTTCAAACACTGAAAGACAATGGATGCCAACCAAGAATTATGTATCCAGCAAAATTAAGCTTAAGATAAGACAACGAGATAAAAATATTTCATGATAAACAAAAGCTAAAAGAATTTCAGCCAGATAACCAGCATTGCAAAGCATCTTGAGCAAAACACTACACGAGGAAGAAATGAAAATCAACAACGAAAACCATCAGTGAGAAGTGCCTCAGTAATGACAGAGGGAAGGGGAAAAGCAAATCATGGAGAATCAAACTAATTAAAAAATATATATATATAAAAACATGGGTGGCAGTACAAACCATATATCAATAGTAACTCTAAATGATAATGGCTTAAACTCTTGAATAAAGTGACATTGGCTTGTAACTTGAAATAAAAAAAAACAAATCCAACAATATGTTGCCTCCAAGGGACACATCTGAATGGAAAAGACATACACAGGCTGAAGGTGAAAGATTGGGAAAATTTATACCATGCACACGGTCCTCGTAAGCAAGCAGGGGTGGCCATCCTCCTATCGAATAAAATCGACCTCAAGACCAATTTAATCAAAGGGATAAGGAAGGACTTTATATACTGTTAAAAGAAACCATTCACCGACAAGACATAACAATTATCAATATTCACGCAGCAAATAATGGTGCTGTGACGTTCATAAAACAATTTATCCTCAAGGTCAACAATCAAATAGACCACAATACAATAATTATGGGTGACTTCAACTCACGTCTCTCACCATTGGACAGATCCTCCAAACAAAAGTTGAATAAAGAAACTATAGAACTCAATATCACAATCAATACCCTATACTTAACTGACATATATAGAATATATCAAACATCATCAAGTGGATATACTTTTTTCTCACCAGCACATGGATCCTTCTCAAAAATAGACCATATGTTATGCCATAAGGCAACCCTCAGTAAATATAAAGGGGTGTAGATAATACCATGAATTTTTTGTGATCATAATGGAATGAACCTGGAAACCAATGATAAAGAAGGAAGAAAAAATCATACATCACATGCAAAATGAAGAATATGTTACTGAATGATCAATGGGTTACAGAAGACATAAAGGAGGAAATCAAAAAATTCTTAGAGATAAATGAAAATACAGAAACAACATATCAGATTCTATGGGACACAATGAAAAGAAGTTTTAAGAGGTAAATTCATCGCCTGGAGGTCATTCCTCAAAATAGAAAAAAAACCAAACAAACAAATGAGCTCACACTTCATCTCAAAGCCCTAGAAGAAGAAGAGCAAAACAACAGAAAATGTAGCAGAAGGAAAGAAATAATTAAAATCATAGCGAAATTGAAACAAAAGAAACTATTGAAAAAATTAACAAAACTAAAAGGTGCTTCTTCAAAAAGATAAATAAGATCGACAGACCCTTAGCCATGCTAACGAAGAGAAGAAGAGAGAGAACTCAAATTACTAACATACGGGATGAAAAAGGCAATATCACAACAGATGCTACATAAATACAGAAGAAAATTAGAAATTATTTTGAAAAACTGTATTCCAATAAAATAGAAAATAGTGAAGACATCGATAAATTTCTTAAGTCATATGATTTGACCAGACTGAGTCAGGAGGAAACACACAATTTAAACTGACCAATATCAATGGATGAAGTAGAAGAAGCAATCAAAAGACTACCAACCAAGAAAAGCCCAGGAACGGATGGGTATACAGCAGAGTTTTACAAAACCTTTAAAGAAGAATTAATACCAATACTTTTCAAGTTATTCAGGAAATAGAAAAACTGGAAGCTCTGCCAAATTCATTCTATGAGGCCAACATCACCCAGATTCTGAAACCAGACAAAGACACCTCAAAGAAAGAAAACTACAGACCAATATCTCTGATGAACCTGGATGCAAAAATCCTCATTAAAATTCTGGCGAATTGGATACAAAGGACCATCAAAAAAATTGTGCACCATGATCAACTTGAATTCATCCCTTGGATGCAAGGAGGCTTCAATATATGGAAATCAATAAATGTTATTCACAACATCAATAGACTTAAAGATAAGAACCATATGATCATCTTGATAGACGCAGAAAAACCATTCAACAAAGTAGAGCATTCCTTTATGTTCAAAACATTTTAAAAACTAGGGATAACAGGAACTTACCTCGACATTGTAAAAGATAACTATGTTAAGCCTCAGGCTAGCATCATTCTGAATGGAGAAAAATTGAAGGCATTCACTTTAAAATCTGGAACAAGGCAGAGATATCCTCTATCACCACTTCTATTCAATATAGTTCTCGAAAAACTGGCCAGAGCAATTAGAGAGATGAAAGACATTAAAGGCATAAAAATAGGAAAAGAAGAACTTAAATTATCACTATTTGTAGATGACATGATTCTATACATAGAAGACCCAAAAGGGTCTACAGAAAAAACTACTAGAACTAATAAATGAATGCAGCAATGTGGCAGGATATAAAATCAACATGCATAAATCAAAGGCATTTCTGTATATCAGCGACAAAACTTCTGAAACAAAAATGAGTCAAAACACTGCATTCCCAATTTCCTCAAAATAATTAAATACTTGGGAATCAACCTAACAAAAGAGGTGAAAGATTTATATAATGCAAACTACAGAACCCTAAAAAGAGAAATAGAATAACATCTTAGAAGATGGAAAAATATACCCTGTTCATGGATAGGCAGAACTAACATCATCAAAATTGCTATATTACCAAAAGTTCTCTATAGGTTTAATACAATGCCAATCAAAATCCCAAAGGATTTTTTTTGTAGAAATAGATAAAGAAATCATGAAATTCAAATGGAAAAATAAAAGACCCAGAATAGCAAAAGCAATTCTAAGCAGGAAGTGTGAATCAGGCAGTATAGTGATACCAGATTTCAAACTATATTACAGAGCATTCATAACAAAAACAGCATGGTACTGGTACCAAAACAGGCGGGTGGACCAATGGTACAGAATGGAGGACACAGAGACTAATACAAAAATCTACAACTGTCTTATATTTGATAAAGGAGCTAATGGCCTGCAATGGAGGAAGGATAGCATCTTCATCAAATGGAGCTGGGTAAACTGGAAATCCATATGCAACAAAATGAAACTGAATCCCCTCCTCTCACCATGCACAAAAGTTAACTCAATGTGGATCAAGGAGCTAGATTCAAATCAGAGTCTCTGCGTCTGATAGAATAAAAAGTTGGCTCCTATCTACATATTGTGTGGTCAGGCTCCAAATTCCTTAATAGGACACCCATAGAATAAGAGTTAATAATAAGAATCAACAAATGGGACTTACTTAAACTGATTTTTTTTTCTTAAAGAGAGAAACAATAAGAGAGGTAAATATGGAGCCTACATCATGGGAACAAATTTTTAGTCCTCACCCTTCACATGGAGCCCTAATATCCAGAGTATACAAAGTATACAAAGAACTCAGAAAATTAGACAATAAGATAACCAATAACCCAATGGGCCAAGGACCTGAACAGAAACTTCTCAGAGGAGGACATAGAATCAATTAACAAGTACATGAAAAAATGCTCTCCATTTCTAGCAGTAAGAGAAATGCAAATAAAAACCACCCTAAAATACCATCTCAATCCAGTGAGATTGGCAGCCATAATGACGTCAAACAACAACAAGTGCTGGCGAGGATGTGGGGAAAAGGGTACTCTTGTACATTGCTGCTGGGACTGAAAACTGGTGTGGCCAATTTGGAAAGCAGTATGGAGATTCCTGGGAAATCTGGGAATGGAAGCACCATTTGATCCAGCTATTGCCCTTCTCGGACTATTCCCTGAAGACCTTAAAAGAGCGTACTACAGGGATACTGCCACATCGATTTTCATAGCAGCACAATTCACAATTGCTACACTGTGGAACCAACCCAGATGCCCTTCAATAGATGAATGGATAAAAAAATGCGACTTTTATATACTATGGAGAATTACACAGCACTAAAAAATGACCAAATCTTGGAATTTGCAGGGAAATGCATGGCACTGAGCAGATTATGGTTAGTGAAGCTAGCCAATCCCTAAAAAACAAATGCCAAATGTCTTGTTTGATATAATGAGAGCACCTAAGAACAGAGCAGGGAGGAAGAGCATGAAGAAAAGATTAACATTAAGCAGAAACATGAGGTGGGAGGGAAAGGGAGAGAAGAGGGAAATTGCATGGTAATGGAGAGAGACACTTATTGTTACACAAAATTACATATAAGAGGTTGTGGGAAAATAAACAAGGAGAGAAATGATTTAGAGTAGGTATGGTAGAGAGAGAAGATGGGAAGATAGGGGAGTGGGGATAGTAGAGTATAGGAAAGGTAGCAGAATACAACAGTAACTAATAGGGCATTATGTAAAAATATGGATGTGTAACTAATGTGATTCTGCAATCTGTATTTGGAGTAAAAATGGGAGTTCATAACCCACTTGAATCTAATGTATGAAATATGATATGTCAAGAGCTTTGTAATGTTTTGAGCAACCAATAAAAGAAAAAAAAAGTAGCAATATATATGCCTATAGAAATTCATCATGAAATGTATATAATCCACAGATCGAAAAATATTCATTTTACTGAACATGGATTCATGTATAATGTTTTTCAACTAGGAAGCTCACCCATAGGTTGAATTTTCAGTTCCAACAGCGTTTAGGAGGAGTGATCTCTTCTCTCAATTTGCATCTACCAATTCAGCCACCTCACAAGTGTATACGAGTGATATCAGGTAGAATTCTATATGTGCATATAAACATACATGTGCTGAATAGGCTACAGAGAAAGGGAGATAGGGATTCACATATTTGCTAATTTTAAAAACACATGTAGAACAATTTCAACAAAAAATTGACTAGACTTATAACTCCTACATCATATAATGCAAAAGGCAATTCCAACTATACACCATGCGTCCTCTGAACTGCTTGTGTTTCTTCTCTTTTTGGCTTATTTTTCACCATCATATTAGGATTATTAGTCAGAGACTAGTAGGGTATGGGTTATAGTGTCAGGGATTCAGTATTTCAAATGGAAATTGAAAAATGAATCAAATGTGTATGTAAATATGTGCTACACAAAAATCTTCCCACTCACATCCAGAACAATGCCTTGACATTACCTACGCCCCAAGTAAAACACAATTAGAGTAGAAAAGTGTGAAAATCTATGAATACAAATATGGAATGGAATATGCTCGGGAGTTCACAACCTTGGAGGTGGTAGAGGAGTTTCCAAAAGTAAAGGACAGGGTAAACACTCCACAAACAAGGAGCTCTGCTGGCCTAAGAATTCTTGGGAAACGGCTTCTGAGGTTGGGCACTTGAAATATATGTTGTTGTCATGAGCTTTAGCTTACTTTGTAGTGAGACCATCAAAGCTGGGTCTGCATCTATGTGACCGAAAGACATGGTTTCTTATATTCCAATGAACATGAGGCAGCAGTGCTCAATTCTCTATTTGTAGCTAAACTGGGTCCATTGGAAGCTAAGTGTCTCCCGGTGGGGACTGTGAAGACATTTGGTCATCCTCCACTTTTCGTGGTATTTCTTGCTTCTGCACTGGGAATTTGGTATTTGCTTCACAAAACATAAAAAGTTCATCTGGGATACAGTGCTGGAGGGAGTTCTGTCACGTGTGGTGGGTCAGGGTCTGCAGGAGAATGCACCAACCAGGCTTCTATCCCACATAGCTTGCCCCAATAACCATAGCAACCTGATTCTGAATATTGCCCTGAAAACTCTCCATTTAACAAGATGAATTACATATAAGGGTCTGATGTCTGCACTATATCAGTCACAAGCCATTTGGAAGCAAATGGCAGATTCACATGGCCCCACCATGATGTTTTATCACACACCTGCCCAACACTGCTCTAGGCCCCCTACTCAGCAGGCTCCAAATTACTGGCTTCTCTTGTTCTACAGGATTTTCATGAAACCCAGTCAAAAACCAGGCACTGTCTGGTATACACATGATCAGCAACAGGACATCAAAAGTTTCTGCAGTGCCACCAGGTCATGGGAATTTCAAAAATTTCATGGTATTTATCTAGCAATTTTTCAAGGGTGAAGTTAGAGGCACTGTGGGTTTCAATTCATTCAGGAACCATTAAGAGTTGAGAAAGTTCATTTCAATGAAAGCTCTGGAGAACTCTCACAGTCAATGCTTCTCAAACAGTTGCCAAAAGGTCTCCTAAAGCCAGGCCAATTGACATCTACAATGTGAGGTCCATGTGTGTTTTGACTCTCAAATATGGCTGCTAAGTCTTTCAGAATAAAATCATGTGATATCCTGGCTGAGATTCTCAGGCCTCTGTGGAAACCACCCTGGGCCTAGATCTCAGTTTCCAAGAGTGAGTCTCATGCGTGGCCTCCTAAAATCCCAACACAATTCATGGCAATACTTCTCTGAGGTCAGTTTCAGAACTCAGTCTCTAAGGGGAATCACACCAGAGTTCAAGCCCAGGTGGACCCAGTCATCCCATCCATCCGCCAAAAAATGACCACAATTAAAATCAAAACACTACCACAGGGCCATCATCTTCTTCCATGTAGACACTCATCATAACCTCTAGCTGGAGGTTTCTATGAGCTCAAGGTAGTGTCCAAATAAGCTCACTTGCCCCTCATTTGCCTAAAATCATGATGGCCTGGACACTCTTCCTGTGAACCAGGAATGATCAAATATTCCTGCTGTTAAAGTGTTCCACTTCTCCAATTTGAGGCCTACTGGCTGTAGGGTATAGATTCTTTATGTGATTTGGAGTCATGAGAAAACCCAAGCAAATATGGGCTAGCCTCTGCAGGGATTTCAAGAACTCATTTGACCCAAAGGATCCCTATTCTCACTTGATGGAGGTCAGGAACCTAAAACAAGAGGGCAAAAATATTCACCCACAATGACTGCTCTTTTGGCCATTTTAGTTTTGGAAACACATGGGATCTTTCTTTAGATCCATCAGGTGCTGAGAATCTATGCCACAACCTCATACAAGGACAAGAGGCTGATTCAGACACATCCCAATCCAAATCAATTAAGCAAAGAGCCACTGGTGATGTCCATACATTTCCATATGAAAACAGTTTTCTTCAGGCTACACAAAGGGGTGGCCTGAGGCAAAGACCTTCCTGACATTCAGGGTAATAGAAATAGAAGTAAGCAAATGGCCCAAAGAAGGGTTTCTCCACTGAGACTTTACTGGTCACACTGAAATCTGAGTTTTCTTAGATGCTCCCATTCCCTTCAGCTATCCAGTACATGGCCATGTCACAGAACCTTGTGGTGTTACATATTTGGGAAACAAAACCATGAGTCTATTCTGGAGAGTGGCCAGAATTCACGAAGAAAACAGGAACTTTAGAAGATAATAGATGTTGCCCATCCATAAGGCAAGCTGCAGTCCATTCATTAATTGGGCAGTATGAATGCGGGGAAGCTTTCAACTAGAGACAACACATCCATTGATGCATTCTCTTTTCTAATGTCTACAACCACGGATACAGTGGGATACACAGACTTAGAAACACTCACCATGTCAAACGACTTACTAGAAACAGTCCACTCCAAACCAAACAAACCACCTTTCCTACCTATTCTCAGAACATGAGAAAAAACCACAAACTCACACCTACAACGGCAAAGGCACTTCCTTCCCCCAAATAGGTCTGTGACTATCCGGAGTGTCTTCTGACTGGTGGGCCATATTATGTTCCCCCAAAATGGCCTGTCCTGTTTCAGATCTGGTCTCCTTGGCCAACTCTGTGAAGTTGTCAGGAGCCAACGGTGAGCCACTACCTGCTTACTCAGGAAAGGCCCCTCTTCAGAGCTCTGCTGGCATTTGGCCATCCTCACATCAGTGGGTACCAAGAAAGACTGACTATGTCTTTGGGAAAAGCAAACAAGTTAGCCCACTGGAACTGGGAGTGGGACTGGCTCTGCGTGCCTTCCTTCCTGGATCCCAGGTTCAGAGAATTCCATCACCAAGGAAGTGAAGTGAGGTCACTTCTTTCAGGAACAGAATATGCTCACTGCCTTGGTAATCACTTTGTGCTAACAGTTGCTTCCAGGGTTCCCATGAGATGGAGGCTCCCCCAACATCCTGTGACACATTCAGAAGTTAGAATGGTATATCAACCATAGGCACCAGGGAACAGCTCTCCACAGAGGCCTTGTTCAGTCCATCTTCTCTTTATTAAGAAGAGAGAGGCTGATTCAGACCATCAATTAATCCTGACCAGGTTGTTTGCCATGGAAGATGACTATTGCTCTCTCAGGTCCTACATAGCTGCCTATATCTTCTGCAAGGATCATTTCTCCATGGATCTTTGATGTTCTCAGCAGGTGGAAGATCATCTACATTCCTATATTGTAAGACCCACACTGTCCCTGCTCTTAAGTAAGTTATACTGAGGGAACAGTGTATGGTTAGGGTTAATAACTTGTTCAATTTGGGTTACAAATAATTCTGCGGGATGAATAATGGTATTGGCAAAATGCGATGTTTACAAGAGTATATATGTGAAACATAAGTATGAAAGCAGAAATCTAGGTAAGATTTGAAGCCCAGAAGGGCATTGGGGACTTGAGTGGGATACTTAGCTTTGAGTAATGTGCAGCACAGATGTCTCAGATAAATCAATATACACTGGCATCGGACCTTGTACCTTGGATATTGAATGTTGAAGAGAACATCCAGTCAAAAACCGATAGTCGGCAGGATTAGGAAGGTAGTTGGTAGGTTTAGAAAAAAGAGTGAGTATAGGATTTGGACCAAAAGTTCTTTAGCAATAGAATTTAGTGTAGAGAGTGTATGTAAATGTAAGCACATGTGAAGAGTCAGTCACAATGATGAACTGGGGAAAAATATAGGAAATCAGATATCAATAGAGACATTAGGAAATCAAGCAAAGTATAAATTGTGTGATAGGGTTAGACATTTTCAACAGGTTTGAAGTTGAATATATAATCTTAGGAAGAAACAAATATGTAGTCAAAAATAGAATTGATATTTGAGAGCATTAGGCAACCTGGACATGGATGTTTTTAGTAATCCATGCTCACTTTCCATTTACGCTTTGGTACAATTGTAAGTGTGACCTATGCTTTTTGTGTCCAGAATATTTCTGTAATAAAATGTGTATGTAGATCAGGTGACAATAGTATTTCTTCCACCAATTCTGGGAGCAATATTTTGAAGACTTACAAATTAGTATGGGGGTACAAATAGGTGTACCCTGTTTCTATGAATATAGACATAATGCATGAATAGACCATACTGTGAATAAATAATATAACTGGATCCACTTTAAATAATGAATTGAATAAATATCTGAAAATTTATAAGAAATTTTATATTGATATGCAATCATTCATTCCAACCAGTTATATATCTAACGATCATCTTAGGGTTACGGTTTATCATGAAGTGTGTGTGAGTTTTGGTTCAAAATTGATTATGGAAATAGAAAATAATATATTTGGAAAAAAGTCTCATGAATAGACCAGTCAAGAGACATAGAGGAATACATGTGTTCTGGAGCAGGAAGTGATTGAAAGTAAAACAAATGCCTATAAATTTGCTAACTAGTGAATAAAATATATATACTATGATGTGCATAAACTGAAGAAATAGTAATGTACCAGTGTGGAATAAAAATTAACGTCAAAATACACATCATGTCCCATAGGAACCTACGTGCATTGATGTTAAACTGGGTCAGTTAATGTACACATATTAGAATTTGTATGCACCTTTTACTGAAGTTAGTTTTCAGTACTAGGAAACAAATATGTATTTCGGGTGGATGAATATTTCTAAGAATAATCTTGTGAAAAGTTGATTATTAATCCACATACATAAACATGAATGAATTTAGGGAGTGTATATAAGACACATATATTTCATATTTTTAAAAATATGGAGAGTATATATATATATATATATATATATATATATATATATATATATACATATATATATACACACACACACACACACACAAACACAGACATTAAAAAGTAGCAATATATATGCCAATCAAAATTCATCATGAAATATATATCATAAAGATGCAAAAACATTCATTTTAGTGAACATGGGTTTATGTATAATGTTGTTCCACTGGGAAGCTCACCCATAGGTTGAATTTTCAGTTCCAACAGCGTTTAGGAGGAGTGATCACTTCTCACAGTTTGTATCTGCTAAGTCATATATCTTACAAGGATGTACGTGTGATACCTTGTAGGATTCTATTTGTGCATATAAAAATACATGTGCTGAATAGGCTCCAGAGAATGGGAGACCGTAGTTCACATATTTGTTAACTTTAAAAACACATTGAGAACTATTTCAATTAAATATTGAATAGATTTATAACACCTACCCTTTATCATTCAAAAGGCAAGTCCAACTCTGAACTGCAAGTATTTATGTACTGTTTGGGTTACTATCTTCCATCATATTAGGATTAGTAGTCAGAGTCTAGTAGAATATGGGTTAGTGTCAGGGATTCAGAATTTCAAATGGAAAAAAGGAAAATTAATCTTCCAACTCTCATCCAGAACAATGCCTTGTCATTACCTTCGCCCCAAGGAAGACACAATTAGAGTAGAAGAGTTACAAAATCTGTGATTACATTTCTGGAATTGAAAATGCTCAGGAGTGCACAAACTTGGAGGTGGTATAGGAGTTTCCAAAAGTAAGGACAGGGTACACACTCCACAAACATGAAGCTCTGCTTGCCTAAAACTTTTTGAGAAACTGCCAGTGAAGTTGGGCACTGAAATATAGGTTGTTGTCAGGAGTTAAGCTTCCTTTGTAGTGAGACCCTCAAAGCTGGGTCTTCATCTATGTGACCTGGAGGACATCGTTTCCTATTTTCCAATGAACACGAGGCAGCAGTGCTCAATTCTCTCTTTGTAGGTAAACTGTGTCTCCCTGTGTGGACTGTGAAACAATTTGGTCATCCTCCACTTTTCGTGGTGTTTCTTGCTGCTACACTTGGAGTTTGGTTCATGCTTCACAAAATACAAGGAGTTCAACTGGGAAACAGTGCTTGAGGTATTTCTGTCACGTGTGGTGGGTCAGGGTCTGCAAGAAAATTCACCAACCAGGCTTCTATCTCTCAAAGATTGCCCCCTTGTCCATAGCAACCTGATTCTGAACATTGCCCTGAAACTACGCCATATAACAAGATGCCTTTACATATAAGGGTCTGATGTCTGCACTCTGTCAGTTACAAGCCATTTGGAAGCCAATGGCAGATCCAAATGGCCCCACCATGATGTTTTATCACACACCTGTCCACCACTGCTCTAGGCCCACTACTCAGCAGGCTCCAAAATACTGGCATCTCTGTTCTAAACAATTTTCATGAAACCCTGTCAATCAAGGCACTGTCTGGTACACTCATGGTAAGCAACAGGACATCGAAAGTTTCTGCAGTTCCACCTGGTCATGGAAAATTCAAAAATTTCGTGGTATTTATCTAGCCATTTTTCAAGGATGACGTTGGATGCACAATTATTCAGGAACCATTAAATGTTGAGAAAGTTCATTTCAAAGAAAATTCTAGAGAACTCTCACAGGCAAGGCTTTCCAAAGAGTGGACAAAAGGTCACTTGAAGCCAGGACCATTGAGATCTACAATGTGAAGTCCTATGTCTTTTGACTCTCAACTATGGCTGCCAAGTTTCAGAATAAAATCATGTGATATCCAGGCTGAGATTCCCAGTTCTTTGTGGAAAGCCACCCTGGTCCTAGATCTCAGGTTCCAAGGGCGACTCTCATGCGTGGCCTCCTAAAATCCCAACACAATTCATGGCAATTCTTCTCTGAGATCAGTTTCAGATCTCAGTCTCTAAGTGGAAACACACCAGAGTTCAAGCCCAGTTGACCCAGTCATCTCTTCCAACCGCCACACCAATGACCAGAATTAAAACCAAAACACTCCCACATGGCCCTCATTTTCTTCCATATAGACACTCATCATAACCTTGGCTGGAAGTTTTTATGAGGCACACAGCCCAAGACAAAGTCAAAATAAGCTCCCTTGCCCTTCATTTGTCTAAAGTCAGTGTTTCCTGGACAACGTTCCTGTGAACCAGGACTGATCAAAGAGGTCTGCCATTAATACTGTTCTGCTTTTCCAATTTGAGGCATACAGACTGTCGGGTATAGTTTCTTTATGTGATTTGCAGTCATGAGAAAACCCAAGCACCTATGGGCTAGCCTCTGCAGGGCTTGAAGAACTCAGTTGACCCAAAGATCCCTGTTATCACTTGATGGAGATCAGGAACCTTACAGAGGAAGGCAAGAGACTTCATTACAATGACTTCTCTTTTGGCCATTTTGGATTTGGATGCACACATGGGATCTTTCTTTAGATCCATCAGGTGCTGAGAATCTAAGCGATAATCTCACACTGCACTAAGAGGCTGATTCAGACATATCCCTTTGCAAAGCAATTAAGCCAGGAGCCACAGGTGATGCCCATTTATTTCCATTTAAAAACTGTTTTTTTCAGGCTTTGGAAATGTGTGGCCTTAGGCAAAGTCCTTCCTTTCATTCAGGGCAACAGAACAATAGGTAAGCAAAATACCAAAGCAGATTTTCTCCACTGAGACTTTCCTGGTCACACTGATATCTGAGTTTTCTGAGATATTCACCATTCTCTTCAGCTATCCAGTACATGGCCATGTCCCACATTGTGGAGGAGATACATATCTTGAACACAAAACCATGAGCCTATGGGAGAGTGACCAGATTCAGGAAGATATCAGGAATGTAGGAAGGTAATAGGTGTTGCCCATCCATAAGGTAACCTGCAGTCCATTCATAAATTGGACAGGATGAATTCTGCGAAGAATTCTACTAGACAGGACACATCTATTGATGCATTCTCTTTTCTATTGTCTACAACCACAAATACAGTGGGATACCCAGACATAGAAACACTCACCTTCTCAAAGGACTTACTAGAAACAGTCCACTCCAAACCAAATAAACCGACTTTCCTACATATTCTCAAAACTTGAGACAAAATCACAAACACACAAACACACACACACACACACACAAAGGCACCTTCTTTCCCCAAATAGGTCTGTGACTATCCGGAGCGTCCTCTGACTGGTGGGCCATACTATGTTTCCCCGAAATGGGCTGTCCTATGTCAGATCTGGTCTTCTTGGCCAAAACTGTGAAGTTATCAGGAGCCAGCGGTGAGCCACTGCCTGTTTTCTCAGGTAAAGCCCCTCTTCAGAGCTTTCCTGGCATTTGTCCATCTTCAATTTAGTAGTTGCCAAGAAAGACTTACTCTATCCTTCTTAAATCCAAAAATTTGAGACCACTGGGACTTAGACTGGGACTGCCTCAGGGTGCCTGGCTTCCTGGATTCCAAGTTCAGAGTGTTCCATCAACAAGAAAGTGACATGGGTGACTTCGTCTAGAACTGAATGAGGTCACTGCCTTGGCAACCACTTTGTCCTAACAGTTGCTTCCAAGGGTCCATGAGATGGATCCTGCCCCTACTTCCTATGACACTTTCACAAGTTAGAATTTAATATCAACCATAGGCACCCGGGAACAGCTCTCCACACAAGCCTGGTTTGGTCCATCTTCTCTACATTAAGAAGAGAGAGACTGCTTCAGACACACCCCTTCATCCTGACCTGTTTTTTTTTTTTTTTTTTTTGTCATGAAAGATGACTTTCGCACTCTCAGGTCCATCATAGCTGCCTACATCTTCTTTAGGGATCATTTCTGCATGGACCTTTGAAGTTCTCCGGAAGTTGAAGATCTCCTACATTCCTGTATTGTAAGACCAACTCTGTCCCTGCTCTTCTGTAAAGTTAGATTGAGGGAACAGTGTATGGTTACAGTTAATAACATGTTTGATTTGGGTTAGGATCATTCTGCTGGATGAATAATGGTATTGGGAACCTGCAATATTTATAAGATTATATAGGTGAAATATATGAATGAAAACAGAAATCTTGGTAACATTTGAAGACCAGAAGGGCATTGGGTCCTTGATTGAAATACTTAGCTTTTAATTATGTTCTGCACAGATGTCTCAGATAAATCTATACACAATGGCATAAGATCTGATACCTTGGATGATTGAATGTTGAATGTAAACCATTCAAAGAGGGAGAGTCGGTAGGATTAGGAAGATAGTTGGTAGGATTATAAAAAAGTGTGAGTATAGCATTTGGACAAATAGTTCTTTAGCAATAGGTTTTCAGGTAGACAGAAAATGTAAATGTCAGCATATGTGAAGAGTCAGTCACAGTGATGAACTGGGGAAAATATGTAGGAAAGCAGATATCAATAGAGACATTAGGAAATCAGGCAAAGTATAAAGTGAGTGATAGCAAAAGACATTTTCAACACGCTTGAGACTGAATATATAATCTTAGGAAGTAACAAATATGTAGTCACCAATAGGATTGACATTTGAGAGCATTAGGCAACCTGGACATGGGTTATTTTCATAATCCATACTCACATTCCATTTAGGCTTTGGTACAATCGTAAGTGTGACTTTGCATTTTGTGGCCAGAATATTACTGTGATAAAACGTATATGTAGATCAGGTGACATGAGTATTTCTTGCACCATTTATTGAAGCAATATTTTGAAGGGGTATAAATTAGTATTGGGGGTACATATAGGTGTACCATGTATGTATGAATATAGAGATAATGCATGAATAGACCATACTGCGAATAAATAATATAACTTGTTCCAACTTTAAATAATGGATTGAATTGATATCTGAAAATACACAGGAATCATATATTGATATACATACATTCATTCCAACCAGTAATACATCTAATGGTAATATTACGGTTGTGGTTTATCACCAAGAGTGTGTGAATTTTGCTTCAAATTTGATTATGAAAATCGAAAATAATGTGTTTGGAAAGAAATCTCATGAAATGACCAGTCAAAAACAAGGAGGAATACATATGCTCTGAAGCAGGAAGTGATTGAATATGTTACAAATTTCTTTAAATTTGTGAACTTGTGGATGAAATGTATATTCTATAATGTATAAAAACTGCAGAAATAGTAATGTACCAGTGTTTAATAAAAATGAACGTCAAAATACACATCATGTTCCATAGGAATCTACTTGCATTGATGTTAAAGTGGGTCAGCTACTGTAAAAATATAAGGATTTGTTTGCACCATTCACTGAAGTAACTTTTTAGTACTAGAAAACAAATATGTATTTCAGGTGGATGAATATTTTTAAAATAATCTTATGAAAAGTTTAATATAAAACCACATACATGAACAAGAATGAATTTAGGGAGTGTATAATAGGACACATATATTTTATATTTTGAAAAATCTAGAGAATATATATATATATATATACACACACACACACAAAACACACACAGAGACATTAAATAGTAGCAATATATATGCCAATTAAAATTCATTGTGAAATATATATCATCCACAGATCCAAAATATTAATTTTACTGAACATGGATTTATGTATAATGTTTTTCAACTAAGAAGCTCACTCATAGTCTGAATTTTCAGTTCCAAAAGCATTAATGAGGAGTGATCTCTTCTCACACTTTGTATCTGCCAAGTTAGCCACCTCTCAAGAATATACGTGTGATACCAGGTAGGATTCTATATGTGCATATAAAAATACATGTGCTGAATAGGCTACAGAAAAATGGAGACAGGAATTCACATATGTGTTAACTTTAAAAACATATGCAGAACTATTTCAACAAAAAATTGACAAGATTTATAACTCCTACCCTATATCATGCAAAAGGCAAACCAACTATCCACCATGCCTCCTCTGAAGTGCTAGTATTTCTATTCTGTTTGGGTTACTTTTCTCCATCATATTAGAATTAGTAGTCAGAGTCTAGTAGGGTATGGGTTAGTGTCAAAGATTCAGCATTTCGAATGGAAAATTGAACAATGAATCCAATGTGTATGTAAATATGTGCTACACAAAATTATTCCCACTCTCATCCAGAACAATGCCTTGACAATTCCTTCACCCCAAGTAAGACACAATTAGAGGAGAAGATTTAGAAAATCTGTGAATAAATATGTTAAATGGAATATGCTCAGGAGCTCACAACCTTTGAAGTGGTAGAGTAGTTTCCAAAAGTATGGGACAGGGTAAAAACTCCACAAACATGGAGGTCTGCTGGCCTAGAGATTTCTAGAGAAACTGCCTGTGAGTTTGGGCACTTGAAAAATATGTTGTTGTCAGGAGCTTTAGCTTCCTTTCTAGGGAGACCATAAAAGCTTGGTCTGGATCTATGAGACCTGGAGGACATGGTTTCTTATTTCCCAATGTACATGAGGCAGCAGTGCTGAATTCTCTTTTTAGGTAAACTGTGGCCACTGGGGGATAAATGTGTGGCAGTGTGCACTGTGAAGCCATATGGTCATCTTCCATTTTCGTGGTGTTTCTTCCTGCTGCACTGGGTGTTTGGTATTTGCTTCACGAAATACAAAGAGTTCAACTGGGTCACAGTGCAAGAGGAAGTTCTGTCATGTATGGTGGGTCAGGTTTTGCAGGAGGATCCAAGAACTAGGATCCTATCCTACATATCTTGCCCCCTTGACCATAGCACCCTGATTCTGAACAATGTCCTGAAACCTCTCCAAATAACAACTTGCCTTTACATGGAAGGTTCTGCTGGCTGCACCATGTCAGTCACAAGGCATTTGAAGCCAATGGAAGATACACATGGCCCCACCACAGGTGTTTTATCACATACCTGCCCACCACTGCTCTAACCTACTACTCAACAGAGTCCAACTTACTGGCATCTCTGTTCTACACCATTTACATGAAACCCAGTCAATCAAGACACTGTCTGGTATATTCATGATCAGCAACAGGACATCAAAAGGTTTTCCAGTGCCACCTGGTGATGGGAAATTCAAAAATTTCATGGTATTTATCTAGCCATTTTTCTAGGATGAAGTTGGAGGCACTGTGAGTTTCAATTCTTTCAGGAACCATTAAATGGTTAGGAAGCTCATTTCAATGAAATCTCTGGAGAACACTCACAGGTAAGGCTTCCCAAAGAGTGGCCAAAAGATCATATGATGTTATGCCCATTTAGGTCTACAATGTGAGGTCCATATGAGTTTTGACTCTCAACTATGGGTGCCAAGTCTTTCAGAATAAAATTTGTGGTATCCTGGCTGAGAGGCTCAGTGCTCTGTGGAAAGCCACCCTGGGCCTAGAACTCAGTTTCCAAGGGCAACGCTCATGCCTGGCTTCCTAAAATCTCAACACTATTTATGGCAATACTTCTCTGAGGTCAGTTCCAGAACTCAGACTCTAAGGGAGTCACACCAGAGTTCAAGAACATGTGGACCAAGTCATCTCTTCCAACCGCCACCCAAATGACCACAATTTAAACCAAAACACTCCAACGTGGCGCTCATATTCTTCCATATAGACACTCACAATAACCTATGGCTGGAGTTTTCCATGAGGGGCACACCCCAAGACCGTGTCCAAAATAAGCTCTCTTGCACCTAATTTGCCTAAATTCAGGGTGGCCTGGACACCCTTCTTGTGAACCAGGAGAGATTAAGTAGGCCTCCCGTTAATACTGCTCCGCTTCTTCAATTTGAGGCCAAATGACTGTGGGGTTTGGATTCTTTATGTGAATTGGAGTCTTGAGAAAACCCAAGCAAATATGGGCTAGCCTCTGCAGGGCTTTGAAGAACTCATTTGACCCAAAGGATCCCTAATCTGACTTGATGGAGGTCAGGAAAGTTACAGAGGAAGGCGAGAGACTTCATCCACAAGGACTGCTCTTTTGGCCATTTTGTTTTTGGATGTAAACATGGGATCTTTCTTTAGATCCATCAGGAGCTGAGAATCTAAGTCACAGCCTCACACAGGGTAAATAGGCTGATTCAGACACATGCTTTCCAAAGCAATTAAGCAAAGAGCCACAGGTAATGCCCATTCATTTCCATTTGAAAACTGTTTTCTTCAGGCTTCAAAAAGTGGTGGAATGAGGAAAAGACCTTCCTGACATTCAGGGCAACAGAAGAATAGGTAAACAAAAGGCCCCAAGCAGGGTTTCTCCACTGAGACTTTCCTGGTCACACTAATATCTGAGTTTTCTGAGATGCTCACCATTCCCTTCAGTACATGGTCATGTCACAGAGCTTCGAGGTTGTACATATCTTAAACAGAAAACCATGAACCTATTCTGGAGAGTGGCCAGAATTCAGGAATAAAACAGGAACTAAGGAAGATAGCAGGTGTTGCACATCAATAAGGCAAGCTGCAGTCCATTCATAAATAGGGCAGGATGAATGCTGTGAAGCTTTCTACTAGACAGGACATATTCATTGATGCATTCTCTTTTCTAATGTCTACAACCACGGACACAGTGGGATACACAGACATAGAAATTCTCGCCTTGTCAAACGACTTACAAGAAACAGTTCACTCCAAACAAAACAAACTGCCTTTCATACCTATTCTCAGAACATGAGACAAAACCACAAACCCACACCCACACAACAAAGGCACCTCCTTTCCCCAAGTAGGTCTGTGACTATCCGGAGTGTCCTCTGACTGGTGGACCTTACTATGTTCCCTGGAAATAGCCTGTTCTGTCTCAAATCTGGTCTTTTTGGCCAACTCTGTGAAGTTGTCAGGAGCCAGCGGTGAGCAACTGCCTGCTTTCTCAGGAAAGGCCCCTCTTCATAGCTTTCCTTGCATTTGGCCATCCTTACATCAGTAGGTCCCAAGAAAGACTGAGTCTGTCCTTGGTAAATCAAAATAAGTTTGACCACTGGGACTGGGACTGGGACTGGCTCTAGGTGCCTGGCTTCCTGGATTCCAAGTTCAGAGAGTTCCATCACCAAGGAAGTTACGTGTGGTCACTTCCTTTTGGAACTGAATGAGGTCACTGCCTTGGCAACAACTTTGTCTTAACAGTTGCTTCCAAGGTTACCATGAGAAGGAGGCTGCTCCTACTTCCTGTGACACTTTCACAGGTCAGAGTGGTATGTCAACCATAGGCATGCAGGAGCAGCTCTCAAAACATGCCTGTTTTGGTCCACCTTCTCTACATTAAGAAGAGAGTGGCTGATTCAGACACATCCCTTCATCCTGAGCAGGTTGTTTGCCATGGAAGACTTTTGCTCTCTCAGGTCCTTCGTACTTGCCTACATCTTCTCCAGGGATCATTTCTGCGTGGACCTTTGAGGTTTTCAGCAGGTGGAAGATCCTCTATAATTCTGTATTTTAATACCAATTCTGTCCCTGCTCTTCTGTAAAATTAGATTGAGAGAACAGTGTATGGTTAGGATTAATAACAGGTTCGATTTGGTTTAGAAAGGAAACTACACGGTTGAGCAAACAGGGTCCTACAGTTAGCAATAATATGAGGATTTTTAATGGACCGGCCATGGCAGATAAAAGCGTAGTTAATCAGGTCACTATGTGAACCAAGACTCAAACCTCCCTTTTGGGGCCTCTGTCTCTCTTTGACGCTCTTCAAGTCGTTTTCTAAATTTACTCATAGATTGTTTTACATCTCCAGTATTGTCGGCATAAAAACAACATTCTTCCCTCAATGCAAGCAAAAAGGCACCTTTCTCTCATAAAGAGGAGGTCCAACACTCCCCTGCTTTGTAAAACAACTTCAGAAAGAGAGAGGTTAAAATTCCTGTAAAGCTGTGATGTCGGTTTTTAATGTCTTTAAACTTTGGCATATTTCTGCTTCTAATTGTGTCTTTGTTGTGTCTCATGGACTAGCCCACCCCTTCAGCAACTATTATTTCTAATAGGATGGCTAAAGTGAGGGATACAGGTTCCCAGTGGAACCGGGTTGTATGCCCCCCTAGTTGATCTTTAAATGAACCTAAGTCATGATAGAGAACTCTGGAAAACATCTGCATCATTACATAATTAATCACATATATTGACCATTTTATGAAAACATAAATAATGTTAAAGTGTATAGAATTATACTGTTGTAGGGACGGACAAGGAAAGGGACCTAAGATAGCACCAAACACAGGAAAACAGTCTTATTTGGTTGCATCCGGATTTAGAGGGCATTGCTTCTGTTGTAATCAATTAATCCCCTGAACCCCAAGTTTCGGTAGTTTTAGAATTTGTACCCAACATGTAAGGGAAGTGGCTCAGAAGTTCACAGTCTGTAGAAATTCACAGAAATCAGTTTTTGTTTCTGTTTTTGTTCCTCTGTTCTGGGCAAGTTAACTTTTCAAAGACACCTTGGAAAGGGAGAGCTTTTTTGTCTCTTTTTTTTCTCCCTGCCAGCTGTCACCATGAAGCCCAATTGGTAACTTTTTTATCTTAGAAATCTAGCCATCTCTGTGAAGCCCCAGCTCAAGGCCAGAGGCCTTGTTCACATATTTTGTGAAAATCTAGTAAGGCGGTGTCAAGCTTAGGGGTGGTGATTTTTCCAGCCAGTGGCCAAGTAGAACAGGGCAACACGAAAAGTGGAAGTTTATCTACATTGAACTCTTTCAGAGGGACTCTTTTGCTGAAAGACCTAATGTAAGCCTCGGTGAAGACTTCTGGAGAAGGTTATTTAAGACATATCTATGGACCTGGTACAGAGGGGGAAGACGGGGAAGGCGAGGCTGAGAGCAGCACCGTGGATCTGAGAATGAGGAAGATGAGATGTAAAAGAATAATGGAAAAGGGGTTTGGGATTTTCCTAGAACAAAACTTGAGCAGTAGAACAGGTAGAGCAGAGGTGAAGATGGGAGTGAGTATTCCAAAAAGCCTGTGAGGGACTTTAAATTCTTAGTAACCTGTTTTCAGTGATGACAAAGCAGCTTTAAAGGCTATTTTTATTACATCTTGGATAGGGGTCTGAGGGCTCTTCTCAGCTGGTTTGAGCTTTGGTTTAGCTTCTTAGAGGACTTGGTGGGACCTAGTGCAGGCACAGACAGAAAAAGAGAGGAGTGAGTGAGTGGAGGGGTACCTCGGTACCTGCTACCTCAGCAAGGGGGCAATGGTCTGAGAACTGGCGGAGGTTTGGGTTTTTGATGTAGTAATTGGAGGGAAGAAATCAGGTTCCTGAGGTGGGAGTGACAGCAGAGAGTCTAGAGCAGAAGGCTGAGGGTGAGGAACTATTGGAGAAGCATAGTACAGGATGTGAGTGAAGGAGGGAAAAGGATTCCACATAGGGGAATTTTCCCCTTTTGAGCACTTGCCGAAGTTAAAAATGTCACGCAGAATTTGAGGATCTAGAGAACCCTCTGGGGGCCATAGTTTTTGGTTGTCTAATTGGTTATATGGCCAATGCTGTGTACTGAATTTGATGAGGAGTTTGGGTTCCACCAGGCAGCCCCGGTATGCTCACATCCCCATGAATTAGAATTACACAAGAAGTTGGCTTTCCCCCCACACAGCCATGGCTGTTTGTGGCTTTGATAGTCTGCCGGGCATATATAGTAATCTAGGCTAACCAACCTGAATCTGGCTCGCGTTTCCGTGCATCCATAATGTTTGTTTCAATTATCTATGGTATGGAAGGGATTTAATGGAACTTTAGTGGGATCCTCTTCATTGGGGTTATCTCAATAGTGAAGACCTATACCAAGCTGAAAAATGTCTGGGTGGAGAGATAGCCACCAGGTCCCTAAGGGGGCTGTATGCGAGATAGACCATACTTCTTGTCTAGTAGGATTTCAGGTCAGCCTTCACTGCTGAACAGGCTGATGAGGGTTAGGAGTACTGGTGGCCAAGGGGAGAGTCTATAGTCTTGTCCACATAGCGAATACGCAATTTGAAATGGTTACCAGTTTTTTCCAGTTTCCAACCAGAGTCTGGACACAGCGAAGGCTTGAGATGAGAGGCATGGATCCAAAAAGTGATTCTGTCTACTTTTATGGCTGTAGGTGTTATAAGTAGCACCTGGTATGTTCCTTTCCAGCGGGGTTCTAGGGATAACACCTGATGTTGTCTTATGTTGACGAAGTCTCTTACTTGATATTGATGTGGAATCCCCTCGTCCCCAGGTTGGTAGGCAGTGGCCAGCTGTTTCCACAGTTATCACTGAGTTCTTTCAATGGCTTTAAGTCTGTCAAGCAAGGGGTGTGGAAGGGATTGTTAGGCCTTAGAGTTGGGGATTAGGTCCCTTACTGGATGATGGGCATCATAGAGAATTTCATAGGGGGTGAGGTTACACAAAGAAACTGAGGGAGTATTTCTCGCATGAAACAGTGCATAAGGCAGGAGCATAGTCCAATCTTTTATGCCGGTCTCTAAGCTTAATTTTGTTAAGGTCTGTTTAATGGTTCTATTTATTTTTTCTACCTCTCCTGAGCTCTGGGGTATATAAGCATAATGTAACTTACAATTAATCCACACCTGACTTACCTGGGCCATGAACACAAGTCCATTATTAGACCCTATTATCTTAGACAGACCGTATCTTGGAAAAATATCTTCCAGGATCTTCTTGAGAACCATTTGCGCCGTTTTTTGTTTTTTTTTTTTTTTTTTTTTTTTGTGTGTGTGTGTGTGTGTGTGTGTGTAAGGCTTCAATCCATCCTGAGAATGTATCCACAAAGACTAGGAGATATTTAAGTCCATACCTTGCTGGCTTAATTTCAGTAATGTCCACTTCCCAGAATTTTCCTGGTCTGGTTCCTCATAGGTGCTTTCGTCTAAGAAACTTGGAAGGGTAAGCATTAAACAATTGACTGACCCAACAGGCTTTTGTTACCAGTTCAATTATTTCCTTTCGCTGTGAGTCAGTTAGTGGAAAACTCTGTTCTTAATCCTACAGGAATGCCTGCAGTTTCTTTGAACCAAGGTGAGTGAGTTGATGTACATTTTTAACGTAGTGTAGGGCTTTCTGTAATTGCAGGCTGAGCTCAGTAAAGTTGAGGCGTTCAATTTCAGTGTCCTTAGATGTTATCTAAAAATTTCTGGTACTTAGGGGTCCATTGGAATTGGGCATCTCCCTTTAACAGCGGGTATAAAGGAGCAGCTAAGGACTCAAACCCATTTATCCATAACCTGCAAAACCCAGCAATCCCAAGAAACTCTTAGTTGTCTGCTGTAAGATGGGGTTGGTATCTGCTCAATGGTTTGTTTTCTGGGCTCAGTGAGCCATCGTTTACCGCCCCTAAGGAAATAGGCGAGGAAGGTTACTTCTTGCTGGCAAATTGGGCAATTTTGGCAGAAGCTCTATACCCGAGTTGAGAAAGCTCGGATAATAGTGCTTGGTTCCCAGTTCACAGTTTTCCTTGGTGTTGGATGCCAGTAGCAGGTGATCCACATATTGAAGCTGGGTGAATTCGGGGTGTGTAGTTCAGAAATTGTTGAGATCTCTGTGAAGGGCTTCATCAAAGAGAGTGGGGGAGTTTTTGAACCCCTCTGCGTGTCTAGTCCAAGTTAGTTGACTAGACTTTCCGGTTTCTGGGTCTACCCACCCAAAAGCAAACAGCAACTGACTATCTTTATGCAGAGGCAAGCAAAAGAAAGCTTGTTTTAAGTCCAGAACAGTATACCATTTCTGCTCAGGGTTCAGAGTGCAAAGCAGATTGAACAGATTAGGTACCATGGGGTAAATGTCCTGCACTCTGTTGTTGATCTCTCTTAGGTCTTTAACAGGGTGATAGTCCCTGGTTCTTGGCTTTTTCTTCTAATAGCAGGGGAGTGTTCCAGGAAAATTAAAAGGGCCTTAGGACCCCTAAGGCCAGATATTTCTGAATATAGGGCCTTATCCCATCTTTAGCTTTTTATGCTTAGAAGATATTATTTGACATTGATTGGGGAGGCTGAGGTTTTTAACTCCACTGTTATTGGAGGTTGTTTCACGGCCAGGCCTAACACAGCAGTTTTTGCCCAGGCATCTCGGTAATCTGTTATCCATTTCTGGGGTAGCTTGCCTGTTTGATCAGTCTTGGGGGGTGTGAAGAGTGGACGTTCATCTTCTACTAATATAGTTAAAGCCGTGACTATAGGAGTTTTTACTGAAGGATTTAGAAATTTCATTTGGGGGCCTTCAGGGTTAAAAGTTATTTTGGCCCAGAGCTTGGTGAGCAGATCTCTGCCCATCAATGGGTGCGGGCATTCTGGGATTACTAGGAAGGAGTGATGGATTTTTCCTTTCCCCAGGTCCATGGTCCTCTTAGTAGTCTAAGCCCGATATTTACTGCCATTAGCCCTTTGAACTACAGACCTTTTATTTGACAGACGGCCCAATGGGGCCTTAAGGGCTGAGTATACTGCTCCTGTATTCACTTCAAAGTTTACTGGGGTCCCCTACACTTCAAATCTTACCCTGAGCTAGGGGAAAGTATCTGAGCCCCAACTTTCTTAGTCATCCCCCAGAGTCAGAATGGCTGGCTGGCATGTCTGTCTCTTTATAGGGCACTCTTTGGCCCAGTGTCCTTTTTTTTTTTTACAGTAGGCACATTGATCTGAGGCCAGGGGTGGCCTGTGGCACGGGCCCAGGTATCACTTCCTGTCACCTTATGTCTTAATTTCTGGCCTCTTTCTTGTTGTGACCAGGATCTTAGTCAATGCCTTAGTCTTTCTTTTGCTTCTCTCATCCTCCCTCTGCTCCCTTTCTTTTTCCCTGTTTCTCTCTTATAGTATACTTTTTCAGCTTCTCTGACTAAATCTCTCTTTTAACTTTTTTTTTTAATATCCATGGCAGCTTCAACAATTAAGGCCATCGTGACAGATGCCTTTTGATCTGCTGCCTGAGGATCGAAAGGAGTATATCTCTTATATTCCTCCATAATTCTCTCTAGAAACATAGAGGAAGATTCATCAGGCCTTTTAATAATTTCTCTTACCATGGCCAAATTAGTTGGTCACCTAGCGGCCCCTTGGATACCCGCAATTAGAGCCTGGCAATAATTGGACAGATGCTCCCTATCTTCAAAGGTGTTGGGGTCCCAGTTGGGTTGGTTAAAGGGGAAGGCAGCTTTTATTATGTTGGGAAGTTGTGTTGGTCGCCCATCAGGTCCGAGGATATTTTTTTCTAGCTTCCAGGAGGTTTTTCTCTCATTCCTCTGTCATGAAGAGAGTCCCTAGGAGTTGTTGGCAGTCATTCCAAGTAGGCAGGTGTGAAAACGTTGGCGAGTTCTCTGAGTTTTTTTAGCCGGGCCAGCTTCCTCCAGGGAAGGAGGCGCTGTGTGTGTCATGGGACAGTCATCTGGAGGGCGCTGGGCCATTCTGGCTTCCTCGAATGGTGGAGAGGCTGAGTCAGCAGCAGGGGAATTACTTACAGGGTTTTGGGGGTTGGGGGACAAGGGCAGAGGATAAGGACGAGTAGAGTCTTGAGACTCAGGGAGAACAGAGGGTGGAGGTTGAGGAACAGAGAGTTTGAGAGATAGAATCATAGGGGAAGGAGTAGGAGTGGGTGCAGGGACAAGGAAAGGCTTCACCCATGGAGGAGGAGATTTGCAGAGGTCCTGACAAGTTAAGATATATGGCTATTGATCTGGATGTCTATGTGGCCCCGGCTGAAAGACAATATCTCAGACTTTTCAAATTAGTGCAAAGTAGAAACATCCTTCTAGAGGCCATCCGACTACAAAGGTGGGTTATTCTGAGACACAGAATCTGCCAGGTCTGGTGTTTTAATGAAAAAGAAAGATTCTGAGCCCTTAAGCAGACTTTGGTCCAGTGATTAAGGGTCAGGGACAGAGGCATTGAAGTGCTCTGTCCCATAATGAAATATACACAGACAGTGAAAGCAACAACACATGACACAGACAAGACAAGACAATAAAGACAGGCAATGGACGTCCAATACTGAGACCAGGACTGAGTAGCCGGCAAAACCTGATGGGCTGGCAATTCCGAATCTGAAAGAAAATATCACTGAGTCAAGGAGACTATGGTTCCTCGATTTCCCGAGTCCATCCCCCAGGGACATGGCCTGTGGCTCTGTGACATGTGTGTCAGCCACCGTGGGAGAGAGCTCACGCTCTTTACCAATAGCCATTTTGTCAAACCCTAACCTGAATCCTGAAACCAGAAAGAGGGGCCTTATTTACCCCCAGAGCATCCCGTTGGGGGTCTTTCATCTGCAGCTGCCGGATCTCGCTGGGGCCACCAGAAGTAAAGGTCGGGTGAGCATCGATGAAAGAGACCACCAAGAGACTGTCTAATGCAACAGCAAAGGGTTTATTGGGAGTCCGGCATGCAAGGGCTCAGAGCTCGCTTGAATAGAGCAGAGAGCCCTGAGAACAGCTTAAGAAGTGCTTATATATTTTCCTTGGAGAGGGCAGGGAGGGAAGTTTATTGATGGGTAAGGGCGAGTGGGCGGTTTGCGTGCAAATGGTTGATGGAGTACATTCTGCAGTTTGGCAGTTGGGGGCAGCACATTCTGGGAACAAGAAGAGCAAACAGTTCTCAAGATTTCAACAATGTTTTATTAAGCATACAGAAAAACAGGAAGTGACAAGTACCTATTTTATTAACCTTTCAATATAAGTATGAAAACAGAAATCTAGGTTAGATTTGAAGCCCAGAAGTTCATTTGGCCCTTGATTGGTATACTTAGCTTTGAATTACGTTCCGTAGAGATGTCCCAGAAATATGGATATACAATGACACAGGACCTTGTACCTTCTCAGAGGTCAGTTCCAAAACACAGTCTCTAAGGGGAATCACACCAAAGTTCAAGACAAGATGGACTCAATTATCTCTACCAACCACCACACAAATGACCACAATTAAAACCAAAACACTCCCAAATGGCACTCATCTTCTTCCAAATAGACACTCATCATAACTTCTGGCAGGAGGATTCCATGAGAGGCGCAGCACAAGACAGTGTCCCAAATAATCTCCCTTTCCCCTCATTTGCCAAAAGTCAGAGTGGCCTGGACACCCTTCCTGTGAACCAGGAGTGATCAAATATGCCTGCCATTAATACAGCTCTGTTCTTCAATTTGAGGCCTACTGACGGTGGGGTTTACATTATTTATTTGAATTGGATTCATAAGAAAACCCAAGAACCTATGGGCTAGCATCTGCAAGGCTTTGAAGAACTCAATTGACCCAATGGATCCCTTTTCTCACTTGATTGAGGTCAGGAACCTTACAGAGGAATGCGAGAGACTTCATCAACAATGACTGATTTTTTGGCCATTTTGATTTTGGATCCACACATGGGATCTTTCTTTAGATCCATCAGGTGCTGATAATCTAAGCCACAGGCTCACACAGAGCCAAGAGGCTGATTCAGACACATCCCTTTACAATGCATTTAAGCAAAGAACCACAGGTGATGCCCATTCATTTCCGTTTGAAAACTGTTTTCTTCAGGCTTCACAAAAGCGTGGCCTGAGGCAAAGACCTTCCTGACATTCAGGGCAACAGAACAATAGGTTATCAAAAGTCCCTTCGCAGGGTTTCTCTACTGATACTTTCTGGGTCACAGTGATATCTGACTTTTCTGAGATGCTTGCCATTCTCTTCAGCTATCCAGTACATGTCCATGTCACAGTGCTTGGAGGTGGTACATATCGTGGATGCAAATGCATGGACCTATTCTGGAGAGTGGCTAGATTTCAGGAAGAAAACAGGAACTTAGGAAAATAGCAGGTGTTGCCCATCAATAAGGCAAGCCCTAGTGCATTCATAAATTGGGCAGGATGAATGCTGGGAAGCTTTCTACTTGACAGGAAACATCCATTGATGCATTCTCTTTTCTAATGTCTACAAGCACGGACACAGTGGGATACACAGACATAGAAACACTCGCCTTGTGAAACAACTTACTAGAAACAGTTCACTCCAAACCAAAAAAACCGACTTTCCTGCCTATTCTCAGAACATGAAACAAAACCACAAACACACATCCACACCCACAAAGGCACCTCCTTCCCCAAGTAGGTCTCTCACTCTCCAGAGTATCCTCTTACTGCTGGGCCATACTATGTTCCCCCGATATGGCGTTTCCTGTCTCAGATCTGGTCTCCTTGTCCAACTCTGTGAAGTGGTCAGGAGCCAGCTGTGAGCCACTACCTACTTTTTCAGGAAAGGCCCCTCTTCAGAGAACTCCTGGCATTTGGCCATCCTCACATCAGTAGATACCAAGAAAGACTGACTCTGTCCTTGCTAAATCGAAGCAAGTGAGACACTGGGACTGGGACTGAGACTGACTCTGTGTGCCTGGCTTCCTGGATCCCAAGTTCAGAGAGTTCCATTACCAAGGGATTGAAGTGAGGTCACATCCTTCAGGATCTGAATGAGGTCACTGCCTTGGCAACCACTTTGTCCAAACAGTTGCTTTCAAGCGTACCATGAGAAGGAGGCTTACCCTATTTTCTGTGGCACTTTCACAAATTAGAATGGTATATCAACCATAGGCACCAAGGAACCGCTCTCCACACAGGCCTGATTTGGTCCATCTTCTTTATATTTGGAAGAGAGCCTTTAGTCCAGGGAGCACTGCAGTGAACCTCTGCACTAAACTATTAGCAAGCACCTGATGGAGGACGCCTCCATAGGTAAGTGGCTCCTTTATAACATCTGATATCTGGTTAAGGGAGATCTCTTCTGCTGACAGAGATGTGGCACGGGGAGGCTCACATATACTTCTGTCCAGGACAGTAACGAGAATCTTTCTGTCCTCTGTTCTGTTCTGTAGGGAATTCCTCCGGAACTGTAGAGAGGTGCCGACGGGCACGCACGCGCTCCTACCCTGGAGCTTTAGCAAGATGTTGCACTCTTGCCCTGTTTCTGTGTTTAGGCGCTGGGTTTCTGTTTTTTTGTGTTCTGTGTTCTATTTTTTGGTTTTTTGTTTGTTTGTTTTTGTTCGTTTTGTTGTGTGATTTTGGTGGTAAAAACTTAAGTATATTGGACATGAAAATCAGAAATAAAGAGATTAAGCCTGACACCCCTTTGGACTGTGTTTTAAGGAACTGCAATGAACTTTATCCCCCATTGTAAAGCAGGATGATAGAAGCCCCTAGCTGGCTGCCTGGAGCACACCCATTGCAGAGGGCTATGCCTGCTGGGGACCTAAGAACTGAGTATCTCCCAGGTTAACAAGTGAAACTCCTTTAAAACCCCTTGTCCCTCCAGATAAAGAGAGTCACAACTTTGGCAGAGTCCCCTGTGTTTCTCCTTTGTTAGCCAAGCAATAAAACTCCTTTTTTCTTTTTCTCAAAACCCAGTCCTCATTATTAAATTTGTATTAATTGGCTTCAAGGTCAGGAACCAAACTTTAAGTTACAAATCTTGTACCCACCCTCCGCCCCTGAACTTTGTGAGAGCTATCTACTGAAATGTTAGGAGATAGAGCATGCTTGATGTGGAACTGAATCAGAGGAGCTAATCCTGTATGTAAAAGGGGAAACTGAGGGACTCCCAGCAGCTGCCAAAGCCCTGTTGATTCAGGGAATTACCTCCTTCCTTCCCTGCACTGTAAGGATTATGCCACCTCTGTCTTGTTAAAAAAAGAGAAAAAGAAAAAGGTGACACTAAATGCAGTAAAGTCACCATGGAGACACTTTATTTTACATTTCAGATTGCCCTTCTGTGAAAACATCTGGTCCCCTTGTGGGGACATCTATGGTGCCACTGCTGTAGGAGATTTTTCTCTTATCTGCTCTGGTTTAAAGGGTTCTGTCTGACAGCCATAGTCTGGACCTCCTTTCTGTCTGTATTGTGTCTTAGTTTCTGGCCCTTTAAGGCATCTGCAATAATGTGTTGATATTATAAATTGTTTTTGGGGAATGATCTCAGCTGAATGTGTGTCTAAATGATGATGTTTTATTTTAACAATCTGGTAACTGAATGGGTTTTTGAAGCATTGCACAATCTTGCAGTAAAAAGTCGGGTTTAGGTAATTGTTTAGTTTATGATTTCAGATAATTCATGCCAGAGAACTTAAATACTTAGGATGGATAACTGAAGAACTCTACTTCCAAGTTGGCAAGAAACTTCCCAATCATACGGTCTTTTTTTTTTTCCAACAATTTTGAATTGGGTAGCCTGGGAAAATGTCACTGTGTGTACCAGTGCATTAATTTGGACATAAATAGAAAATCATAGTATGGTGTCTGTTGACCAAACAAGATGTAAAGATATAAAATTTTGTGAATTGTATCTTAAACTTGTATCATAATTTTCAACATCTGAACCTGAAAATTATGGTTAAAATGCCTTAGTCCTGAGATGTCTGTTCAGAATAGCAGTTTTTTTGCTGCTCCTTCCAGACCTCAGCCATGACTTATGTTGAAATGCAAATGAAAGAAGCCTGCAAGCTTTGTAGGAGAGTGATTTGAGGTCTAAGGGAAAAAAAGGTAAATTGTATGTTATTTACTAATTACTGGCAAGTCATTTTTTCTAGGACTCTTATTTTTTTTCTTAGATACTTTATGTTTTTTGACCTCATGATTTTGAGCATACAGACCTAGGTTAATGTTTTTCTGATCAGTTCTATCTTTGACCAACTGTGGACTTTTTGAAACATTGCAATAAAGATTTCAACTACGAAAAGCTACAAAGCCTTTACTATTATTATGTGTGCACAAATTGTTATGTGTTGTATGTCTATATATACATATGTCCGTATATCATATATATGATACACAAATTAACATATATAAGGAGCGCTCATAAAAAAATAGCGCTCGTAAAAACAAATTTTAAAAAAGTGGATCCAAAGATCTTTAATTCACGTGATTTAAATGTTTCAATTTAAATTGGATAAAGAGATAAAAACAAATGTCTTTAAATTTAAGCTTACAAAGTTTTCTAGGTGTTCAAACATCTAACAAAATATTAACATCTACAAAATGTCTAATATGCCTTGGCTCTAGTACCTTTCCTTCAACATAAAAATGGTTTACACTGTTCAATACATTTCTCTAACTTTTTGATAAATAAGTAAAGTAAATTTGATATGGGATTACTCATTCATGAGTACTTTTGTTAGATATCTGATTGATTTACTAAGATCTGTATTTTTTTTAGTAAACTCTGTATAAGATTGTAAAAATCAGTCATGTGTTAATGAGACAAAAATTTCTTAAAACATAAGTTTACCCATAACATTGAGTTTATTAAGATTTATGTTTTCTAGAGCAAGCAACCATAAAAATTAAACAACTGATTAAATAAAAACTGTTATTTTAGAGCACTGTACTGCCATTTCTTTAAAAGCCAAACTTGATTAATGTAGAAACATAAATGTAATTGTTATGCTATTAATGTTTTCATATCTTACAGGTATGCAAGTCTGTAAGGTAGAATCGTTTAAAGAGTATTATATCAAGCTGGTGCTCTGAAGTTGTGTGGTAAAAAATATATTGTGGATTTATTTACCTGTTATCAATAAGATATGTAAATTTTTATGTTACTTTTTACATTGGGGAACAATTTAAATGTATTTTTAAGTTAATTAGAGCCTAATCTTTGTAAAGGTTAAAAACTTTCAGCCTTTCTTTAATTCATGTTTTAAATGTGATATCATATGGTGTTAGCTAATGTTCATGTGACCTCAAACAATTTATTTAAACATTGTCAAATGATATTTAAAAATAAAGATCAGCTTTAGAACTAAAATAGTTAAGATTTATAAAGAGCCCTGCCTTACCTGAGATAAGGCTGTGTGTCCCATCTTACTACATGTGAGAATGACTATGAAACCATTAGGTCAGATAATATTTCTTTAAAGTTATGTTAAAAAGGTTTTTTTTTATTGTCAATATTCCTAGGATCTCAAACAGTGGATATAATGTATAATTCAGCCAAAAAATTCAGGGAAGATATTACACGAACTAAATATTTTTACTTTTGTTAATTTTAGTTTGAAATTTTCTTATAAGTGATCTAAAGATTCCCTGTTAGTGTTTTACAAATGTGTTGCTTTAAGAACACAACATGGGTTTATTCAAGATAATAAGTCATCAACTACAATACAGACAGAATAATACAGATCCCAATTAATAAAAAGGTAATTATAAAGTTATAGACATTAAAGCCCAGTACTCTTAATGTAAGGCTGTTAAAATTTATTTGCTGGATTTTTAAGATTAGGATTTAAAATGAATGTTAAATGAAAAGGGCCAAGAAAACCAATATTTGGCTCTTGCCCTCTGAGTCAGTCTGAATCCAGGGAACAGGGGACTTCTCTAAAGAGCTTTGCAACTCTGAGCCACATAACCTCCTGATCAGGGAGATTAATGAGACCACTGGAGAACAGAAAGCCAATCAGTGCATTTGTTACAAAGAGGAGAGTCATCATAGAAAGGAGACATCCATGATGCTTCTGAGGGAAGCCAAATGGTCAAGCAAGACCTGGACCCACCTAGCGCAAATGGCACTAGCAGAACTGAGAATCTCTTCTCAAGTTTCCCCAGAATTGATTCCCACAAAATCTCAGCTGACTGTTAACAATAGATAGAAACAAAAGTCAGTTTGACTGCTTCATCTTAAACACTTAGCAAAGACAGTTAAGACCAAAATACATCCACTCCTGGGCATTTTAAATAATAATAATAATAATAATAATAATAAAATTTTAAGGTATGCACTTTATCTTATCCTCCCAAAATAAGTAAGACTGGAGGCTACAAAGAAGGATTCTCAGAAAGGAATGCCTAATACTTATAAAAAGAGACTATCAAGAAGAGCTGCCACAGGCAGAAGTTTTCAGTTTAAGACCTACAGATATTCCTAACCTACACAGGTAGGCTTGGTGTTTGCTAGTACGATTATCCAGCCCTGAGTAACAGAATTAAAGGTTTCTCTATTAGACGCAGAGGTCATACTAGTAAAAGGATTTTTACAAGATCAGATGACATTAAATTATTAAACTGTGTCTTATTGGGAGGGCCAACTGTAACACTTAAAGTTAAATATTAAGTTGACAGTCCTGATAATTGGGGATATTAAAGACTGGTGAGGGAATTTCTATACAGTGACATGTTCCAGCTGCTGCAACATTTATTCAGTACTCATGGTTTTTGTTTCACTCATAGAAGAATCCATTCACAGATGACTTTACAACCTGTTGTTCCCCAACCTGACTTCAAACCGAACTGACTTCTAAAGGGCAACTCATGTCTCTCAACTGACTTCTAATAGGCAACTCATGTCCCTCACGACGAGCCCACTCACGTCACCCTGTCTCAGGACAGAAGAAGAAAAAATTAGTGATGCCACTCTTTTTACAACAATGGAGAGAAAGATAAATAGACTATCAATATAAATAATTAATTAAGTCAGGTAAAATCAGGGAGATCGGTTTTGGGTGAGTTGTAAAAATTTGGAGACTCTTATCTGAGGGATTAAAATTTCCTCAGTGTTCTTCCCATAATCTATCAAAGATTTGAAAGGGACACAGAGAAAAGGGGGAAATTGTAGACCCAACCTGATCTTTTATTAAAATTGGGAGCCATCATGCCACAAAGCCATGAAAAGATAATTTTGGCTTTACCATAAATTACTTCAAATTCTGAACCTGCGTGGAATGCCTGCCCACGCCTTGAACTCACGCATGCCCAGCTCTCTGACCAGATAGCAGCCCTCTCTGAAACTTTAGTGACACATCATAAATATTTGCCTTCTCTGGCCAGACAACAACCCTCTCTGAGGCTCTAATGGTCCTCATGAATTCTGATGTAGGCACAGCAAAAAAAATTGTAAACTACCTTTAATGTGATGTTTATCAGAGTTCTGTTATCTGTAACCCCCCTTTTGTGTAACTTTCTGGGCTATAAAACTGGGCTGTAGGAAAGCTGGGGATGCTGTCTTGTTCCCACCATTTTGGGAGGGAGAGGCAGCACGGCCGGTGGAAATAATAAGCTTAATTTTATTTGATTTTAATTTGAGTCAGTGGTCTTTTCTAGCGTCCTGGTCTAACAGGTAAACACTCCAAAGACGTGGAGCTCTGCCGGCCTAAAGACTTCTTGAGAAACTTCCTCTGAGGTTGGGCACTTGAAATATATGTTGTGGTAAGGAGATTTAGCTTCCTTTCTAGTGACACCATAAAAGCTGGGTCTGCATCTACGTCACCTGGAGGACATGGTTTTTTGTATTCTAATGAACATGAGGCAGCAGTGCTGAATTTTGTATTTGTAGGTAAACTGTGGCCACTTGGTGCTAAGTGTCTCCCCGTGTGAACTGTGAAGCCATTTGGTCATCCTCCACTTTTCGTGGTGTTTCTTGCTGCTGCACTGGGAGTTTGGTATTTGCTTCATGAAATACAAAGAGTTCAACTGGGACCCAGTATTGGAGGGAGTTCTGTCACTTGTGGTGACAGAGAATGCACCAACCAGGCTTCTATCTCACAAAGCTTGCCCATTTGTCCATAGAAATCTGACTCTGAACGTTGCCCAGAAACCTCTCCATGTAACAAGAAGGGTCTGCTGGCTGCACCATATCAGTCACAAGCCATTTTGAAGGCAATGGAAAATCCTCCTGGCCACACCACAGATGTATTATCACACACCTGCCCACCACTGCAATAGGCCCACTACTCAGCAGGGTCCAACTTACTGGCATCTTTGTTCTACACCATTTTCATGAAACCCCGTCAATCATGGCATTCTCTTGTACACTCATGATCAGGAAAAAGACATCCAAAGGTTCTCCAGTGCCACCTGGTTAAGGGAATTTCAAAAATTTTATTGTATTTATTTAGCCATTTTTCATGGATGAAGTTGGAGGCATTGTGGGTTTCAGTTCATTCACGAACCATTAAATGGTGAGGAAACTCATTTCAATGAAATGTCTGGAGAAATCTCACAGGCAAGTCATCCCATAGAGTGGTCAAAAGGTCACATGAAGCCAGGCCCATTGAGGTCTTCAATGTGACGTCCATGGGTGTTCTGACTGTCAACTATGGCTGCCACATCTTTCAGAATAAAATCATGTGATATCATAGCTGAGATTCCAAGGCTCTGTGGAAAGTCACCCTTCTTTTTTGATCTCAGTTTCCAAGGGGAAATCCAATGCGTGGCCTCCTAAAATCTGAACACAGTTCATGGCAATATTTCTCTGAGATCAGTTCCAGAACTCAGACTCTAAGGGGAATCACACCAGAGTTCAAGCCCAGGTAGACCCTGTCATCACTTCCAAGCACTACACAAATGACCACAATTAAAACCAAAACACTCCCACAAGGCCCTCATCTTCTTCCATATAGACACTCATCATAACCTGTGGCTGGAGGTTTCCATGAGGGGCTCAGCCCAAGACAGTGTACAAAATAAACTCCCTTGCCCATAATTTGCCTAAAGTCAGGGTTGCCTGGACACCCTTCCTGAGAACCAGGAGTGATCAAATAACCCTGCCATAAATACTGCTCTGCTTCTCCAATTTGAGGCCTACTGACTCTCGGGTATAGACTCTTTATGTGAATTGGAATCATGAGAAAACCCAAGCACATATGGGCTATCATCTGCAGGGTTTTGAGAACTCATTTGACACAAAGGATCCCTATTTTCACTTGATGGAGGTTAGGAACGTTACAGAGGAAGGCGAGAGACTTCGTCCACAATGACTGCTTTTTTGGCCATTTTGGTTTTGGAAGCACACGTGGGAACTTTCTTTAGATCCATCAGGTGCTGAGAATCTATGCAACAGCCTCACACATGGCCAAGAGTCTGATGCAGACACATTCCTTTCCAAAGCAATTAAGCAAAGAGCAACAGGTGATGCCCATTAATTCCCCTTGAAAACCGTTTCCTTCAGGCTTCACAAAGGAGTGGCCTGAGGCAAAGACCTTTCTGACATTCAGGGCAACAGAACAATAGATAAGCAAATGGCCCATTGCAGGGTTTCTCGAATGATATCTGAGTTTTCTGAGATGATCCCATTCCCTTCAGCTATCCAGTACATGGCCATGTCACAGAGCTTGGAGGTGGTACATATCGTGGACACAAAACCCTGAACCTATTCTGGAGAGTGGCCAGAATTCAAGAAGACATACAGGAACTTAGGAAGATAATAGTTGTTGCCCATCCATTAGGGAAGCCACAGTCCATTCATAAATTGGGCAGGATGAATGCTGTGAAGTTTTCTACTAGACAGGACACATCCATTGATGCATTCTCTTTTCTAATGTCTACAACCACGGACACAGTGGGATAAACAGACATAGAAACACTCGCATTGTCAAAAGACTTACTAGAAACAGTCCACTCCAAATCAAACAAACCGACTTTCCTATATATTCTCAGATCATGAGACAAAACCACAAACTCACACGCACACCCACAAAGTCAACTCCTTCCCCCAAGTAGGTCTGTGACTATCCGGAGTGTCCTCTGACTGATGGGACATACTACGTTTCCCCGAAATGGGCTGTGCTATGTCACATCTGGTCTCCTTGGCCAACACTGTGAAGTTGTCAGGTGCCAGTAGTGAGACACTACCTGCTTTCTCAGGAAAGACCCCTCTTCAGAGCTCTCCTGAAATTTGGCCATCCTCACATCAGTAGTTACACAGAAAGACCGATTCTGTCCTTGGTAAATCCAAACATGTGTGGCCACTGGGACTGGGACTGGGAATGACTCTGGGTGCCTGGCTTCCTGGATCCCAAGTTCAGAGAGTTCCATCACCAAGAAAGTTATATAGGTCACTTCCTTCAGGAACTGAATGAGGTCACTGCCTTGGCAACATCTTTGTCCTAACAGTTGCTTCCAAGTGTCCCAATAGATGGAGGCTGCCCCTACTTCCTGTGACACTTTCACAAGTAAGAATGGTATATCAAACATAGGCACCCGTAAACAGCTCTCCACACAGGCCTGGTTTGGTCCATCTTCTCTACATTAAGAAGAGAGAGACTGCTTCAGACACACCCCTTCATCCTGACCTGTTTTTTTTTTTTTTTTGTCATGAAAGATGACTTTCGCTCTCTCAGGTCCTTCATAGCTTTCTATATCTTCCCCAGGGTTCACTTCTGCATGGACCTTTGAGGTTCTCAGCAGGTGGAAGATCTCTTACATTTCTATATAAGACCAACTTTGTCCTTGCTTTTCTGTAAAGTTAGGTTGAGGAAACAAAGTATGGTTAGGGTTAATAACATGATTGATTTGGGTTAGGAATCATTCTGCTGCATGAATAATGGTATTGTGAACCTGCAATATTTATAAGGATATATAGAGGTGAAATATATGTATGAAAACACAAATCTATGTAAGATTTGAAGCCCAAAAGGGCATTGGATCCTTGATTGGGATACTTTACTCTGAATTATGTTGTGCACATGTGTCTCAGATAAATCTATACATAATGGCATAGGACCTTGTACCTTGGATAATTGAATGTTGAAGAGAACATCCAGTCAAAAAAGGATAGTTGGTAGGATTAGGAAGATACTTGATAGGATTAGAAAAAAGAGTCAGTATAGGATTTGGACAAAAAGTTCTTTAGCAATAGGGTTTCAGGTAGACAGAAAATGTAAATGTCAGCACATTTGAAGAGTCAGTCACAATGATGAACTGGGGAAAATATGTAGGAAAGCAGATATCATTAGAGACCTTAGGAAATCAGGCAAATGATGAAGTGATTGATAGGATTAGACATTTTCAACAGGCTTGAGGTTGAATACATAATCTTAGGAAGAAACAAATATGTAGTCACCAATAGGATTGACATTTGAGAGCATTAGGCAACATGGACATGGGTGATTTTCATAATCCATACTCACATTCCATTTAGGCTTTGGTACAATTGTAAGTGTGACTTTGCATTTTGTGGCCAGAATATTACTGTGATAAAATGTATATGTAGATCAGGTGACATGAGTATTTCTTGCACCATTTCTGGGAGCAATATTTAGAAGAGATATAAATTAGTATTGGGGGCACAAATAGGTGTACCATGTGTGAATATATAATATAACTGATTCCAACTTTAGAAATTGGAATAAATTGATATCTGAAAATACACAGTAAATGTTATATTGATATACATACATTCATTCCAACAAGTTATACATCTAATGGTAATATTAGGGTTGTGGTTTATCATAAAGTGTGTGAGTTTTGCTTCAAAATTGATTATGGAAATCGAAAATAATGTGTTTGGAAAGAAGTCTCATGAAATGACCAGTCAAAAGCAAGGAGGAATACATGTGTCCTGAAGCAGGAAGTGATTGAATGTGTTTCAAATGTCTTTAAATTTGTGAACTTATGGATGAAATGTTTATACTATGATGTACAAAAACTGAAGAAATAGTAATGTACCAGTGTTAAATAAAATGAACGTCAAAATACACATCATGCCCCATTGGAATCTACATGCATTGATGTTAAATTGGGTCAGTTACTGTAGAAATATAAGGATTTGTTTGCACCATTCAGTGAAGTGAGTTTTCAGTACTAGAAAACAAATATGTATTTCAGGTGGATGAATATTTCTGAAAATAATCGTATGAAAATTTGATTATAAAACCACATACATGAGCATGAGTGAATTATTAAGGGAGTGTATAATAAGACACATATATTTTATATTTGGAAAAAAAAAAAAAATATATATATATATATATATATATATATATATATATATATATATCACACAGAGAAACATTAGGAAGTAGCAGTATATATGCCAATCAAAATTCATCGTGAAATATATATCATCCACCGATCCAAAAATATTAATTTTACTGAACATGGATTTATGTATAATGTTGTTCAACTAAAAATCTCACTCATAGTTTGAATTTTCAGTTCCAAAAGCGTTTAGGAGGGGTGATCTCTTCTCATACTTTGTTTCTGCCAAGTTAGCCACCTCACAAAAATGTACGTGTGATACCAGGTATGATTTTATATGTGCATATAAAAATACATGTGCTGAATTGGCTACAGAAAAAAGGAGACAGAAATTCACATATGTGTTAACTTTAAAAACACATGGAGTACTATTTCAACAAACAATTGACAAGATTTATAACTCCTACACTATATCATGCAAAAGGCAAGACCAACTATACACCATGCCTCCTCTGAACTGCTTGTATTAATATTATGTTTGGGTTATTTGTCTCCATCATATTAGCATTAGTAGTCAGAGTCTATTAGGGTATGGGTTACTGACAGGGATTCAGTATTTCGAATGGAAAATTGGAAAATGAATCCAATGTGTATGTAAATATGTGCTACACAAAAATCTTCCCACTCTCATCCAGAACAATACCTTGACAACACCTTCACCCCTTGTAAGACACAATTAGAGGAGAAGAGTTAGAAAATCCATGAATACATATCTGGAATGGAATGCGATCAGGAGTTCACAACCTTGGAAGTGTTAGAGGAGTTTCCAAAAGTAAGGGACAGGGTAAACACTTCAAAAACATGGAGGTCTGTTGTCCTAGAGACTTCTTGACATACTGCCTGTGAGGTTGGGCACTTGAAATATATGTTGTTGTCACGTGCTTTAGCTTCCTTTCTAGTGAAACCATCAACCTGGGTCTGCATCTATGTGACCTGGAGGACATGGTTTCTTATTTTCCATCCGTGGGTGGGCCTTTTGCTTAAGAGCTCTGGCTACTGGACAAATTTTACACAAAGAAGCCTCTAATCTGACTTTTGGGGCCCCTTGAACTATCTACTCCCCACATCACTTGAAAGATCTTTTACCTTAAAAGGGCCTTCAAACCCTCCCTACATCCAGAGTTCTGTCGCTCCTCACTTCCTTTCTGGAAAACCCTAATATTATTTTCCTCCCCTGCTCTGCACTGAACCCTGCCTCACTGCTCCCAATGACTCCCATGTCTCACACACCAACTCATAATTGCTTGGAAAACTTAGATGATTTCCTCCCCTGTCATTCTTCCATTTCTGAGAGACCACTCACCAAGCCTGACCTTATCTGGTTTACTGACAGCAGTTCCTTTAGGCAGAATGGAACTCATTACTCTGGATACGCTGTATTTTCAGCCACTGAGATTATAGAGGCCAAAGTTTTGCCTTCAGGAACTACAGACCAGCAGGCTGATTTTATAGCATCCACTCGTGCCTGCCTTCTAGCACAAGGCAAATCCCTCACCCTCTAAACTGATTCAAAATATGTCTTCCATATCTTATTATCCCATGCTGCAATTTGAAAGAAGCGAGGCCTACTTACCACCAAAGGTAATGCGATCACTAATTCAGCTCTTATAACCAATCTGATAGAGGCCTCCCACTTACCCACCCAGTTGGGATATGTCCATTGTAGGTCCCATCAGAAGGACGGCTCTCTTATCACTGAGGGCAATGCCAAAGCTGACCAGGTGGCACGAATGGCTGCTACCACTTCCAATCATGTCCCCCATGGTGGACATATAATGGCCACTTTAGACAGCTCATCTGAAGCCCCTACTTCTTTCAGTAAGAACAAGCATCTTTTCAAGTTCCTTCATACTCTATTCCTTTCCAATTCTCAGTCTTTGACCCTCTTTTTACAGAGTTTCTTCTTCCTCACTCCCTCTGACAAGCCATGCTACAGAATATAGCCTCTAATTGTCAGATCTGTCAGCGGAACAACCCTCATACTCCCTTAAGGCCCAAACGTTTCCCTTCCCAACAAGCCCGGGGAAACATTCCCTCTGCTGACTGGCAGGTAGACTTCACCAACATGCCCACAGTATGGCACACTAAATACCTCCTTGTCTTTGTGGACACTTTCTCTGGTTGGGTTGAGGCATTTCCCACTTCCAATAAAAAGGCTTCCACTTTAGCTTCAATCTTACTGACAGACATCATCCCCAGGTTTGGTATGCCCACTTCCCTACAATATGACAATGGCCCTGAGTTTACTTCTAGGATCACACAAAAGGTCTCTCAAGCCCTCTCCTTCAAGTGGCATTTCAACTGTCCATATTTCCCCCAGGCTTCAGGGAATGTGGAAAGGGTAAATCGTACTCTAAAGGAAGTCCTTACCAAATTGACAATGGAATTAAACATAGACTGGGTCAAACTCCTTCCCTTGGCTTTGCTTCGAATCAGAGCTCTCCCTAAGAAACCATCTTTACTGTCTCCTTTTGAGATAATGTATGAAAGACATCTTATAACCCCTGCGTTGGTCATTTCACAAGGACCTCTCACCCGAGATTTGTCCCTGGTAGCTGGAACTGGCCTTTCATTTGCTTCCTTTTTGATCAAACAAAAGATTATTGTCATTGGTGGCCTGAGATATATAATGGGTGCCCCTATTGGTCATGCAGGTTCCATGATGAACGTGGTAGCTATTCTTACCACTCACTCGGTTACCCTGAAGGGTGGACTTCTAGTTACATAAAGTGGCATAAAGGCTCTTCATCCAATAACAATGGATGGTATACTTTAGATAAACCTGACCCCAAGGCCAAACGTTGGGGCTATGTTGAGTTTGCTGTCTATGCTCAGACAACCTCAGTCAGACCCACAGGGTGGATGACTATTGGCCGCACCCTGATTACGCCACCTAAGGCAACCATCCAGGTAGTCGAACACATTAAGGACTCAGAATCAAAACTTCGAGATTGTATCCATAGCTCATCCAAAGAGGATTCAGAGCCTTCAACCCCCTCAGGTCCCCCTCCCACATGGCTCAATTTGCTACACCAATCTTTTTGATTATTAAACTCCACCCGTCTTTCTTTGCCTACTTCTCAGTGCTTTCTCTGTGCTTCACTTAGTCGTCCACTTCTAGCAGCAGTCCCATTAGCGGCAGAAAATATTCCAGCAAAACCCTACAATTTCTCTAAAAAGGACAACCCCTACATGTGACACGTATCCCACTGTGGGAAAGTTATTCCACCAATACTTTATTTCCTTTCATCTGTTTCCACCTGCCAATAATGAATCCTTTACCCGTTTGTTCCTTGAGCTACAACACCCCATAGAGCCCTGTGTTTAGGCAACCTGAACATTTCCTCTGGTGTAATGGGTCTTTAAGTACCTCAACGATCAATGTCTCTGGCACCTGTTTCTTGGTTACTGTAGTTCCTCAGCTATCTTTGTATACTCCCACCGAATTCCGACAGTTGGCCCTACGTTCCCGCACCCGTAGGGTAGTCTTTCTGCCGGTTCTGGTAGGCCTCATTTTAACAACCTCAGTGACGAGTCTCGGACTCTCTGGTGGAGCTATAGGTCATGCTCTATGGGCATCCAATGACCTTCAACAAAAACTGCAGGAAACACTCAATACCATGGCTGAGTCTCTGGGTTCCTTGCAGCGGCAGGTTACATCATTGGCACAAGTGGCTTTACAGAACCAAAGGGCAATTGATCTTCTCACTGCAGAAAAAGGGGTTACATGCCTATTCCTCAGAGAGGAATTTTGCTATTATGTTAATGAATCTGGGCTAATAAAAAAAAATGTTGTTAAATTGCAGGAATTATCGACCGAATTGCTCAAACATACCTCCTCCAATCCCATCATGGGGTTCTTCCACTCCTATCTTGCCATGTACTTACTACATATCTTGGGGCCCCTTATTGGGGTGCTCCTTTTTTGTGCTCTCTTGCCCTGCAAAATGAAGTGCCTTCAAACCCAACTGCAAAAAATTCCTAATCAAACTTTCAACCAGCTTTTGCTTAGGCACTACCAGCCTCTGATGACCGATGAATCCCCAACATCTCCAAGAGAACAGTAACTCAGTGATGAAGCTCACTACCAGGCATGATGGAATGCAATGGGTATCAGACAGCGGGAGACAACGAGCTCTGAGAACCTCTTAATCTGCCATCCTGGATTCATGAGTCTTTACCACCTTCTAAGATTTCTCATGGCCCTTGGCCTCTTCTATGTCAGTCCCCCAACATGGAACTTCTGCCAAAAAATGACATTTCCTTTAATTTTTATCTTCATTCTGTTTTTATTTGCTCTGATCTTCTTCAGGTGCTGGTGATGCCATGTCCAGGCAATGCTTCCAGTATTTCCTAGAGTCTCTGTTACAGGACCAGTGGCTGATACCAACAATCTCTTCCATCCAGGACTAGTTCCATGCCATCGACAACTTTGGCTTCAGGGAACATTCATTGACTTCACCCCTACGAAAGTAGCTGTCTATAGCCGCTGGGTTTTATTTCTGGCTGCCATGATAATCCCAAACCTGCTCCCTGAGCATTCCTCCACTTCTCTTTCTAGGCCCCACACCACCCCCACACAGCAGGAAGCAGCCGGATCTGACAAATGACGCCCCACTTCCTAAGAAAACAAAAAGGGTGGAATGTTGGGAAAAGAATAAATGGCAGCCATACCCCAGAGAAAAACCTCAACATGGCGCCTAAGGACTTCTTCTTCCTACCTTCTTCATTTCTGCAGTGGCGCAAAAAGTTCCCACCCTTGTGAACTCTCACGTCAGCGCCAATTTCAAATCTCACTTGTGGGGAACCTTAGCCCCAATGAGAACTAATTCCTGGGCTCTGGAGCTGATATCTGAAATAACTTGCCAATAAACGGGTTGCTGCCATTTATCTAAGCCCTACCATCTCCCCCTTAGTTCTATATAAGCACACAGCTTTGAGCAATAAAATTGGAATTCTCCCGGTGAAGTGTCATTGCGTGGGGAATTATTTCACTCATGATCAGCAACAGGATATCCAAAGGTTCTCCAGTGCCACCTGGTCATGGGAATTTCAGAAATTTGATGGTATTTATTTAGCCATTTTTGAAGGATGAAGTTGGAGTCACTGTACGTTTCAATTAATGCAGGAACCATTATGTGGTGAGGAAGCTCATTTAAATTAAAACTCTGGAGAAATCTCACAGGCAAGGCTTCCCAAAAAGTGGCCAAAAGGTCACATGAAGCCAGGATCATTGAGGTCTACAATATGAGTTCCATATGTGTTTAGACTCTCAACTATGGCTGCCAAGTCTTTCAGAATAAAATCATGTGATATCCTGGCTGAGATTCTCACTGCATTGTGGAAAGACACCCTGGCACTCGATCTCAGTTTTCAAGGGAGGCTTCTCATGCGTGGCCTCCTAAAATCCCAACACATTTCATGGAAATACTTCTTTGAGGTAAATTCCAGAACTCAGTCTCTAAGAGGAATCATGCCAGAGTTCAAGCCCAGGTGGATCCAGTTATCTCTTCCAAGCGCCAAACAAATGACCACAATTAAAACCAAACACTCCCACATGGCCCTCATCTTCTTTCATATAGACAATTATCATAACCTCTGGCTGGAGTTTTTCATGAGGGGTGCAGCCCAAGACAGTGTCAAAAATAAGCTCCCTTGCCCCTCATTTGCCTAAAGTCAAGGTGGCCTGGACACCCATCCGGTGAACCAGGAGTGATCAGATAGGCTAGCTGTTAATACTGCTCTGCATCTCCAATTTGAGGCCTACTGACTGTCAGGTATAGATTCTTTATATGATTTGGAGCCATGAGAAAACCCAAAAACCTATGGGCTAGCCTCTGCAGGGCTGTGCATAACTCATTTGACCCAAAGGATCCGTATTCTCACTTGATGGTGGTCAGGAACCTTACAAATGAATGCGAGAGACTTCATTCACAATAATTGCTCTTTTGGCCATTTTGGTTTTGGATGCACACATGGGATCTCTCTTTATATCCATCAGGTGCTGAGAATCTAAGCCACAACCTCACACAGGGCAAAGAGGCTGATTTAGACACATCCCTTTCCAAAGCAATTAAGCAAAGAGCCACAGGTGGTGCCCATTCATTTTCATTTGAAAACTGTTTTCTTCAGGCTTCACAAAGGGGTGGCCTGAGGCAAAGACCTTCCTGACATTCAGGGAAACAGAACAATTGATAAGCAAAAGGCCGAAAGCATGGTTTCTCAACTGAGACTTTCTTGGTCACACTGATATCTGTGTTTTCTGAGATGCTCGCCATTCCCTTCAGCTATCCAGGACATGGCAATGTCACAGAGCTTGGAGGTGGTACATATTTTGGACACAAAACCATGAGACTATTCTAGAGAGTGGTGAGAATTCTGGAAGAAACAGGAACTTAGGAAGGTAGCAGGTGTTGCCCATGGATAAGGCAAGCTGCAGTCCATTCATAAATTGGGCAGGATGAATGCCGGGAATCTTTCTACTATACAGGACATATCAATTGTTGCATTCTATTTTCTAATGTCTACAACCACGGACACAGTGGGATACACAGACATAGAAACACTTGCCTTGTCCAACGACTTACTAGAAGAAGACCACTCCAAATCAAACAAACCGTCTTTCCTACCTATTCTCAGATCATGAGACAAAACCACAAAATCACACCCACACCCACAAAGACACCTCCTTCCCCCATGTAACTCTGTGACTATCCGGAGTTTCCTCTGAGTGGTGGGCCATACTATGTTCCCCCAAAATGGCCTGTCCTATCTCAGATCTGGTCTCCTTGGCCAACTCTGTGAAGTTGTCAGGAGCCTGCGGTGAACCACTACCTACTTTCTCAGGAAAGGCCCCTATGCAGAGCTCTCCTGGTATTTGGCCATCCTCACATCTGTAGGTACCAAGAAAGACTGACACTCTCCTTGGTAAATTCAAACAAGTGAGCCTACTGGGTCTGGGACTGGACTGGCTCCGGGTGCCTGGCTTCCTGGATCCCAAGTTAAGAGAGTTCCATCACCAAGGAAGTGAGGTAGATCACTTCTTCAGGAACTGAATGAGGTCATTGCCTTGACAACCACTTTGTCCTAACAGTTGCTTTCAAGAGTCCCATGAGATGGAGGCTGCCCCTACTTCCTGTGACACTTTCACAAGTTAGAATGGTATATAAACCATGGGCACCCGGGAACAGCTCTCCACCTAGCACTGTTTTGGTCCATCTTCTCTACATTAAGAAGAGAGAGGCTGATTCATACACATCCCTTCATGCTGACAAGGTTGTTTGCCATAGAAGATGACTTTTCTCTCTCAGGTCTTTCGTAGCTGCCTACATCTTCTCAAGGGATCATTTCTGCATGGACCTTTGATGTTCTCAACAGCTGGAACATGCCCTACATTCCTGTATTTTAAGAGCAACCCTGTCCCTGCTGTTCTGTAAAGTTCGATTGAGAGAACAATGTATGGTTTTGGGTTAGTAACATGTTCAATTTGGGGTTAGGAATCCTTCTGCATGACGAATAATGGTATTGGGAAACTATGATATTTACAAGAATATATAGGTGAAATATAAGTATAAAAACAGAAATCTAGGGAAGATATGAAGTCCAGAAGGGCATTGGGCCCTTAATTGGTACACTTAGCTTTGAATTATTTTCTGCAAAAATGTCTCAGTTAAATCTATATACAATGGCATAGGAGCTTGTACCTTGGATGATTGAATGTCGAAGAGAACATCCACTCAAAAAGGGATAGTCGGTAGGATTACGAAGATAGTCAGTAGGTTTACAAAGAAGAGTGAGAATAGGATTTAGACCAAAAGTTCTTAAGCAATAGGGTTTCAGGTAGACAGTGAATGTAAATGTCAGCACAAGTGAAGAGTCAGTCACAATGATGAACAGGGGAAAATATGTAGGAAAATAGATATAAATAGAGACATTACTAAATCAGGCAAAGTATAAAGTGAGTGATAGGATTAGACATTTTCAACAGGCTTGAGGTTGAATATATAATCTTAGGAAGAAACAAAAATGTAGTCACCAATAAGATTGACATTTGAGAGCATTAGGCCACCTGGACATGGAAGGTTTTAGTAATCCATGCTCACTTTCCATTTAGGCTTTGGTACAAACTTAAGGGTGACCTTTGATTTTTTTGTCCAGAATATTACTGTGATAAAATGTATATATAGATCAGGTGACATGAGTATTTCTTCCACCATTTTTTGAGGAATATTTTGAAAACGTATAAATTAGTATTGAGGGTAAAAATAGGTGTACCCTGTGTCTATGAATATAGAGATAATGCATGAATAGATCATACAGTTAATAAATAATATAACTGGTTCCCCTTTAAATAATGTATTGAATTGATATCTGAAAATATATAAGAAATCATATATTTTTTTAATTAATTTTTATTGTAGGTTGTTCAAAACATTACATAGTTCTTGATATATCATATTTCACACTTTGATTCAAGTGGGATATGAGCTCCCATTTTTACCCCATATACAGATTGCAGAATCACATCAGTTGCAGAACCATTGATTTACATATTGCCATTCTGGTGTCTGTTGTATTCTGCTGCCTTTTCTATCCTCTACTATCCCCCCTCCCCCCTCCCCTCCCCTCTTCTCTCTCTACCCCCTCTACTGTAGTTCATTTCTCCCCCTTATATTTTCCTCCTTTCCCCTCACATCCTCTTGTATGTAATTTTGTATACCCCTAAGGGTCTCCTTCCATTTACATGCAATTTCCCTTCTCTCTCCCTTTCCCTCCCACCTCTCATCCCTGTTTAATGTTAATCTTCTTCTCATGCTCTTCGTCCCTACTCTGTTCTTAGTTACTCTCCTTATATCAAAGAAGACATTTGGCATTTGTTTTTAAGGGATTGGCTAGCTTCACTTAGCATAATCTGCTCTAATGCCATCCATTTCCCTCCAAATTCTATGATTTTGTCATTTCTTAATGCAGAGTAATACTCCATTGTGTATAAATGCCACATTTTTTTATCCATTCGTCTATTGAAAGGCATCTAGGTTGGTTCCACAGTCTTGCTATTGTGAATTGTGCTGCTATGGACATGGATGTAGCAGTGTCCCTATAGTGTGCTCTTTTTAGGTCTTTAGGGAATAGACCGAGTAGGGGAATAGCTGGATCAAATGGTGGTTCCATTCCGAGCTTTCCAAGAAATCTCCATACTGCTTTCCAAATTGGCCACACCAATTTGCAGTCCCACCAGCAATGTACAAGAGTACCCTTTTCCCCACATCGTCGCCAGCACTTGATGCTGTTTGAATTCCTAATGGCTGCCAATCTTACTGGAGTGAGATGGTATCTTAGGGTGGTTTTGATTTGCATTTCTCTGACTACTAGAGATGGTGAGCATTTTTTCATATACTTGTTGATTGATTGTATGTCCTCCTCTGAGAAATTTCTGTTCAGGTCCTAGGCCCATTTGTTGATTGGGTTATTCGTTATCTCATTGTCTAATTTTTTTAGTTCTTTGTATATTCTGGATATTATGGCTCTGTCTGAAGTGTGAGGAGTAAAGATTTGTTCCCAGGACGTAGGCTCCCTATTTACCTCTCTTATTGTTTCTTTTGCTGAGAAAAAAACTTTTTAGTTTGAGTAAGTCCCATTTGTTGATTCTAGTTATTAACTGTTGTGCTATGGGTGTCCTATTGAGGAATTTGGAGCCCGACCCCACAGTATGTAGATCATAGCCAACTTTTTCTTCTATCAAATGCCATGTCTCTGATTTGATATCAAGTTCCTTGATCCACTTTGAGTTAAATTTTGTGCATGGCGAGAGAAAGGGATTCAGTTTCATTTTGTTGCAAATGGATTTCCAGTTTTCCCAACACCATTTGTTGAAGATGCTATCCTTCTTCCATTGCATGCTTTTAGCCCCTTTATCGAATATAAGAGAGTTGTAGTTTTGTGGATTGGCTTCTGTGTCCTCTATTCTGTACCATTGGTCAACCCGCCGGTTTTGTTACCAGTACCATGGTGTTTTTGTTACTATTGCTCTGTAGTATAGTTTGAAGTCTGGTATAGCTATCCCCCCTGATTCACACTTCCTGCTTAGCATTGTTTTTGCTATTCTGGGTCTTTTATTTTTCCATATGAATTTCGTGATTGCTTTCTCTATTTCTACAAGAAATGCCGTTGGGATTTTGATTGGCATTGGATTAAACCTATAGAGAACTTTTGGTAATATCGCCATTTTGATGTTGTTACTTCTACCTATCCATGAACAGGGTATATTTTTCCATCTTCTAAGATCTTCTTCTATTTCTTTCTTTAGGGTTCTGTAGTTTTCATTGTATAAGTCTTTCACCTCTTTTGTTAGGTTGATTCCCAAGTATTTTACTTTTATTGAGGATATTGTGAATGGGGTGGTTGTCCTCATTTCCATTTCAGAGGATTTGTCGCTGATATACAGGAATGCCTTTGATTTATGCGTGTTGATTTTATAGCCTGCCACTTTGCTGAATTTATTTATTAGCTCTAATAGTTTCTTTGTAGACCCTTTTGGGTCTGCTAGGTATCGAATCATGTCATCTGCAAATAGTGATAATTTGAGTTCTTCTTTTCTATTTTTATGCCTTTATTTTCTTTCATCTGTCTAATTGCTCTGGCCAGTGATTCGAGAACTATGTTGAACAGAAGTGGTGAGAGCGGGCATCCCTGTCTTGTTCCAGATTTTAGAGGGAATGCCTTCAGTTTTTCTCCATTCAGAATGATGCTAGCCTGAGGCTTAGCATAGATTGCTTTTACAATATTGAGGTATGTTCCTGTTATCCCTAGTTTTTCTAGAGTTTTGAATATAAAGGGATGCTCTACTTTGTCGAATGCTTTTTCCGCATCTATCGAGATGATCATATGGTTCTTATTTTTAAGCCTATTGATGTGGTGAATAACATTTATTGATTTCCGTATATTGAACCAACCTTGCATCCCAGGGATAAATCCTACCAGATCATGTTGCACAATTTTTTTGATATGTTTTTGTATCCGGTTCGCCAGAAGTTTATTGAGGATTTTTGCATCTAGGTTCATTAGAGATATTGGTCTGTAGTTTTCTTTCTTTGAAGTGTCTTTGTATGATTTAGGAATCAGGGTGATGTTGGCCTCATAGAATGAATTTGGAAGTTCTCCCTCTTTTTCTATTTCCTGAAATAGCTTGAAAAGTATTGGTATTAGTTCCTCTTTAAATGTTTTGTAAAACTCTGCTGTATACCCATCCGGTCCTGGGCTTTTCTTAGTTGGTAGTCTTTTGATGGTATCTTCTATTTCCTCAATTGATATTGGTCTGTTTAGGTTGTCAATATCCTCCTGACTCAATCTGGGCAAATCATATAACTTAAGAAATTTATCGATGCCTTCACTATCTTCTATTTTGTTGGAGTATAAGGATTCAAAATAATTTCTGATAATCTTCTGTATTTCTGAAGTGTCTGTTGTGATATTGCCTTTTTCATCCCGTATGCTGGTAATATGAGTTCTCTCTCTTCTTCTCTTCATTAGCGTGGCTAAGGGTCTGTCGATTTTTTTTTATTTTTTCAAAGAACCAACTTTTAGTTTTGTCAATTTTTTCTATTGTTTCTTTCGTTTCGATTTCATTAAATTCAGTTCTGATTTTAATTATTTCTTGTCTTCTACTTCTTTTGCTGTTGTTTTTCTCTTCTTTTTCTAGGATTTTGAGTTGAAGTATTAGATCATTTATTTGTTGGTTTTTTTCTTTTTTTAAGGAATGAACTCCAAGCAATAAATTTTCCTCTTAGAACTGCTTTCAATGTGTCCCATAGATTCCAATGTGTTGTGTCTGTGTTTTCATTTATCTTTAAGAATTTTTTAATTTCCTCCTTGATGTCTTCTATAACCCATTGATCATTCAGTAACCTATTGTTCATTCTCCAAGTGATGCATGATTTTTCCTTACTTCTTTTATCGTTAATTTTCAATTTCATTCCATTATGATCAGATAAGATGCATAGTATTATCTCTACTCCTTTATATTGTCTAAGAGTTGCCCTGTGACATAATATATGATCTATTTTTGAGAAGGATCCATGTGCTGCTGAGAAAAAAGTGTAACTGCTTGATGTTGGGTGGTATATTCTATATATGTCAATTAAGTCTAGGTTATTAATTGTGTTATTGAGCTCTATAGTTTCCTTATTCAACTTTTGTTTGGAAGATCTGTCCAGTGGTGAGAGAGGTGTGTTGAAGTCTCCCATGATTATTGTATGGTGGTCTATTAGACTCTTGAACTTGAGAAGTGTTTGTTTGATGAACATAGCTGAACCATTGTTTGGGGCATATATATTTATGATTGTTATGTCTTGTTGGTGTATGGTTCACTTGAGAAGTATGTAGTGTCCATCTTCATCCCTTTTGATTAACTTTGGCTTGAAATCTATTTTATTTGATATGAATATGGACACTCCTGCTTGTTTCCGAAGTCCATATGAGTGATATGATTTTTCCCAACATTTCACCTTCAGTCTAAGTATGTCTTTTCCTATCAAATGCGTCTCCTGAAGGCAGCATATTGTTGGGTCTTGTTTTGTGATCCATTCTACTAGCCTGTGTCTCTTAATTGGTGAGTTTAAGCCATTAACATTTAGGGTTATTATTGAGATATGGGTGTTCTTCCAGCCATATTGGTTTATTTATGTTACTAAACATGGTTTGTTTTCCTCTTTGATTATCCCCCCCCCTTCACTGTACTACCTCCCGCTGTTGGTTTTCATTGACATTTTCCATTTCCTCTTCCTGTAATATTTTGCCGAGGATGTTTTGAAGAGATGGTTTTCTAGCTGCAAATTCTTTTAACTTTTGTTTATCATGAAAGGTTTTAATTTCATCTTCCATCCTGAAGCTTAATTTCACGGGATACACAATTCTTGGTTGGAACCCATTTTCTTTTAGTGTATGAAATATGTTATTCCAGGATCTTCTAGCTTTCAGAGTCTGTGTTAAAAGATCAGCTGTTATCCTGATTGGTTTACCCCTAAATGTAATCTGCTTCCTTTCTCTTGTAGCTTTTAAAATTCTCTCCTTATTCTGTATGTTGGGCATCTTCATTATAATGTGTCTAGGTGTGGATCTCTTATGATTTTGCACATTCGGCATCCTGTAGGCTTCTAGGATTTGGGATTCTGTCTCATTCTTCAAGTCTGGGAAGTTTTCTCGTATTATTTCGTTGAATAGATTGCTCATTCCTTTGGTTTGGACCTCAATACCTTCCTGTATCCCAATGACTCTTAAGTTTGGTCTCTTTATGTTATCCCATATTTCTTGAATGTTCTGCTCATGGTTTCTTAACAGCTTTGCTGAGCTGTCTATGTTCTTCTCCAGTTGAAATACTTTGTCTTCATTGTCTGATGTTCTATCTTCTAAGTGTTCTACTCTGTTGGTAGTATTCTCAATTGAGTTTTTAAGTTGGTTTATTGTTTCCTGCATTTCCAGGATTTCTGTTTGTTTGTTTTTTATAACCTCTATCTCCCTGAATAATTGATCTTTTGCTTCTTGGATTTGTTTATGTAATTCATTGTCGAAGTGGTCGAAGTGGTCTTTCATTGTCTGATTTTGCTGTCTAATGTCTTCCTTGAGACTCCATATCATCTGAAGCATGTATATCCTGAATTCTTTATCTGACATTCCATCTGCTGCAGATATTACCTCTTCTAAAGTTGAATTGACCTGCATTGCTTGTGGTCCTTTTTTTCCTTGTCTTTTCATACTGATCGCGTTTCTTTCTGCTTGGTGAAACTGTTGTGTTATTGATTTTTCCCCCTATATATTTATATTGCTTTTGTATAGCTGCATCGTCTCCCTTGCAGGTTTTGGCGGTGGTTCTGCCCCTCCTTCAATTGAGGCAATGTGCCTACCATGCCGGGAGGCCACTGTGCTTGTACTTTCGATGGGCCTGTTCTTTCGGTGGTCACAGGTCCGCCTACCTTGCAGGAGTGAGCAGCGGTTTTGCCCCTCCGCTGGCCACTAGGCCTGTTCTGTCTGTCGGTTGCAGGTCTGTCTACCTAAAAGGCGCTGGTGGCGGCTCTGCCCCTCCCCCAACCGGGGTGATGTATCTGGCGGGCCACTGGGCCTGTTTTGTCGGTGGTCACGGTTCCGCCTACATTGCACGTGCGTGGAGCAGCTGTGTCCCTCTGAGAGTTGCTGAGCCTGACCTGCCGGTGGATGGCAAGTGTGCCTACCTTGCAGGCGTAGGGGTGGCTCTGCCGCTCCGCGGGTCACTGGGCCTGATCTGCTGGTGAGTTGCAGGTCTGCCTAACTTGCAGGTGCCCGGCGGCTCTGCCCCTCCCCCAACCGGGGCGGGGCGATGTGTCTGGCCGGCCGCTGGGCCTGTTCCGTTGGTGGTCACGGTTCAGCCTACCTAGCAGGCACGTGGGGCAGCTGTGTCCCTCCGCAGGTTTTGGGGCCTGACCTGCCGGTGGGTCGTAGGTCTGCCTACCTTGTAGGCTCGGGGGGTGGCTCTGCCGCTCTGTGGATTGCTGTGCCTTTTCTGCTGGTGGGTCGCGGGTCCGCCTACCTTGCAGGCACCCAGCGGCTCTGCCCCTCCCCCAACCGGAGCTATGTGTCTGGCGGTCCACTGGGCCTCTTTTGTCGGTGGTCACGGTTCCGCCTACCCTGCACGCGCGTGGAGCAGCTGTGTCTCTCTGAGAGTTGCTGGGCCTGACCTGTCGGTGGGTGGCAAGTGCGCCTACCTTGCAGGCCCGGGGGTGGCTCTGCCGCTCCGCGGGTTGCTGGGCCTGATATGCTGGTGAGATGCAGGTCTGCCTAACTTGCAGGCGCCCGGCGGCTCTGCCCCTCCCCCAACCGGGGTGGGGCAATGTGTCTGGCCGGCCTCTGAGCCTGTTCTGTTGGTGGTCAGGGTTCTGCCTAGCTAGCAGGCTCGTGGGGCAGCTGTGCCCCTCCGCAGTTTCTTGGGCCTGACCTGCCGGTGGGTGGCAAGTGCGCCTATCTTGCAGGCCCGGGGGTGGCTCTGCCGCTCCACAGTTGCTGGGCCTGATCTGCTGGTGAGTCGCAGGTCTGCCTCCCTTGCAGGCGCCCGGCTGCTCTGCCCCTCCCCCAACCGGGGCGGGGCGATGTATCTGGCCGGCCTCTGGGCCTGTTCTGTCGGTGGTCAGGGTTCTGCCTACCTAGAAGGCTCGTGGGGCAGCTGTGCCCCTCCGCAGGTTTTGGGACATGACCTGCCGGTAGGTCACAGGTCTGCCTACCTTGTAGGCTCGGGGCTATGCCGCTCTGTGGATTGCTGTGCCTTTTCTGCTGGTGGGTCGCGGGTCCGCCTACCTTGCAGGCGCCCGGTGGCTCTGCCCCTCCCCCAACCGGAGGGATGTGTCTGGCGGTTCACTGGGCTTGTTTTGTCGGTGTTCACAGTTCCGCCTACCTTGCACACGCGTGGAGCAGCTGTTTCATTAGTGCCTGGGCACACTCTTCTTGTTGGCCTCCCTCAGGCCCTAAGTTTGTAGAGCTTGGGGCTGAGAACCCCCAGCCAATTTGCTTACCTTCTGGTAGCCACGCCCCCGTATCTGGTGCAAGAGACCTCAGTTGTCAGCACTGGTGGGAGCGGTAGCCGTGAGTCCCACGCCGAGGCGAGTCGGTGCAAGAGACCTCAGTTGTCAGCACTGGTGGGAGCGGTAGCTGGGAGACCCGCGCCGCGCAGCTCCCGCCGGCTCCTGTGCCAGCGCTGCCTCCGGGTTTTCTTGACTACCACGCCGGCAGGTCGCTGGACCTGTTCCGGGCCCGGGCGGCGGCTCTGTTCAGCCCCTCTGGCCTCCATAGTATTCAGCAGGACCCGGACCGAGAAACAGTTTCCGCGGGTTCTTTATCACCGGGCCAAAACAGTTCCGGGAGCCAGAATTCGGCCTCTCCGAACTTGGTGCATGCTCCGACAGGAGCAGGCTCCAAGAAGCAGTTTCAGCGGGTTCTATAGCCCTGGGCCAGAGCAGCTCCGGGAGCCGGAACTCCGACACTCCGGGCTCGGTGCGTGTTCTGATAGGAGCAGGCTCCAAGAAGCAGTTTCCGCGGGTTATTTAGCACTAAGTCTGAGCAATTTGTCTGCGAGATGCAGACAATTGTCAGCCTGAAATTACCTGTTCTATAGCTGAAAGAGCTGCAATCAGTCGAAAACAAGGATGGTGACATCAGCTCTCCAAGATGGTGGCCGCTGGCTTCCTCCGTGGTCTGACCGGTGTGGAGAAACAAACTGCACCGTTTCCTTTCCCCGTCTCCAACCCAGAATTCAGCTCCGAGCTCAGCAAATGCCTAGCTGGCAGGAGCCCACAGAATCAGCATCGCTGTATCTCTGCGCCACCAGCCTGTCGTTTCCCAGCGCGCGCCGCAGACTCCAGCCATGGGGTGATCTGCCGAACAAGCAGCGCTCCATACAGACGGACAGATCGCTCGCATTTGAGCCCCTGAAGCTGATCCTTCCACTAGGTTTTGGAGCACCCCAATTTTGCTGGAAATTCCTAACAAGATAGCTTTTAGCCGTTCTAACTCGTCATTTTCCCTCACAGTGACGCAGTACACGGAGTTACTGCACTCCCTTTGCGGCCATCTTGCCTCTCAAGAAATCATATATTGATATAGAATCATTCATAACAACTAGTTATACGTCTAATTGTAATCCTAGGCTTATAGTTTATCATGAAGAGTGTGTGAGTTTTGCTTCAAAAGTGATTATGGAAATCAAAAATAATGTGTTTTGAAAGAAGTCTCATGAAAAGACCAGTTTGAAACATGGCGGAACACGTGTTTTCTGAAGCAGAAAGTGATTGAAAGTGAAATATATGCCTATAAATTTGTGAACTTGTGGATGAAATATATATCCTATAATGTGCATAAACTGAAGAAATAGTAATGTACCAGTGTTGAAATAAAAATGAACTTCAAAATACTTATCATGTCCCATAGGAATCTACTTGCATTGATGTGAAACTGGATCAGTTACTGTAGAAATATTAGGATTCATATGCACCATTCACTGAAGTTAGTTTTCAATACTAGGAAAAAAATACGTATATCAGGTGAATGAATATTTCTGAGAATAATCTTGTGAAAAGTTTTTTATAAATCCACATACATATTAATGAATGAATTTAGGGAGTGTATAATAAGACACATATATTAAATATTTTGAAATATCTGGAGAGAATATATATATATATATATATATATATATATATATATATATATAACCACACACAGATTTTAAAAATTAGCAATATATATGCCAATCGAATTACACCGTGAAATACATATCATCCACAGATCCAAAAATATTCATTTAATGGATATGGATTTATGTATAACTTTTTTCAACTAGGAAGCTCACCCATAGTTTGAATTTTCAGTTCAAACAGCGTTTAGGAAGAGTGATCTCTTCTCACACTTTGTATCTGCCAAGTTATGTAAGTCACAAGAATGTACGTGTGATACCAGGTAGGATTCTATATGTGCATATAAAAATACATGTGCTGAATAGAATACAGAGAAAGGGAGACAGGAATTCACATATTTGTTAACTTTAAAAGCACATGGAAAACTATTTCAACAAAAAATTTACTAGATTTATAACTCCTACCCTATATAATGCAAAAGGCAAGTCCAAGTATACAACGTGCCTCCTCTGAACTGCTTGTATTTCTATTCTGTTTCGGTTATTTTTCTCCATCATATTAGGATTAGTATTCAGAATCTAGTAGGGTATGTGTTAGTGTCAGGGATTCAGTATATCAAATGTAAAATAGAAAAATGAAACTAATGTGTATGCAAATATGTGCTAAACAAAATCTTCCCACTCTCATCCAGAACAATTCCTTGACATTTCCTTCCCCCAAAGTAAGACACAATTAGAGGAGTAGAGTAATAAAATCTGTGAATAATATGCTCAGGAGTTTACAACCTTGGAAGTGGTAGAGGAGTTTTCCTAGTATGGGACAGGATAAACACTCCATATATATGGAGCTCTGCTGGCCTAAATACTTCTTGAGAAACTGCCTCTGAGTTTGGGCACTTGAAATATATGTTTTTGTCAGGAGCTTTAGCTTCTTTCTAGTGAGACCATCAAAGCTGTGTCTGCATCTATGTGACCTGGAGGACATGATTTCTTATTTTCCAATGAACATGAGGCAGCAGTGCTGAATTCTCTCTTTGTAAGTAAACTGTGGCCACTGGGGGCTAAGGGTATTTCCATGTGGACTGGGAAGCCATTTGGTCATCCTCCACTTTTCGTGGTGTTTCTTGCTGCTGCACTGGGACTTTGGCATTTGCTTCATGAAATAAAAGAAGTTCAACTGGGACACAGTTCTGGAGGCAATTCTGTCATGTGTGGTTGGTCAGGGTCTGCAGGAGAATGCACCAACCAGGCTTCTATCCCACATAGCTTGACCACATGTCCATAGCAACCTGATTCTGAACATTGCCCGGAAACATCTCCATATAACAAGAAGCCTTTACATGGAAGGGTCTGCTGGCTGCACCATGTCAGTCACAAGCCATTTGGAAGCCAATGGCAGATCCACATGGCCCCACCACAAATTTTTAATCACACATCTGCCTACCACTGCTCTAGGCCCACTACTCAGCAGGTTTCAACATACTGGCATCTCTGTTCTACACCATTTTCATGAAACCCACTCAATCAAGGCACTGTCTTGCATATTTACGATCAGCAACAGGACATCCAAAGTTTCTCCAGTGCCACCTGGTCATGGGAATTTCAAAAATTTCATGGTATTTATCTAGGCATTTTTCAAGGATGACGTTGCAGGCACTGTGGGTTTCAATTCATTCAGGAACCATTAAATGGTGAGGAAGCTCATTTCAATGAATGCTCTGTAGAACTCTCAAAGGCAAGGCTTCCCAAAGAGTGGCCAAAATGTCACATGAAGCCAGGCCCATTGAGGTCTACAATGTGACGTCCATGGGTGTTGTGACTCTCAACTATGGCTTCCAAGTCTTTCAGAATTAAATCATGTGATATCCTGGCTGAGATACCCAGGGCTCTGTGGAAAGCCAACCTGGGCCTAGATCTCAGTTTCCAAGGGTGATTCTCATGGGTGGACTCCTAAAATCCCAACAAAATTCATGGCAATACTTCTCTGAATTCAGTCTCTAAGGGGAATCACACCAGAGTTCAAGCCCAGGTGGTCCAGGTCATGTCTTCATACTGGACACAAATGACCAAATTTAAAACCAAAACCCTCCCATATGGCCCTCATCTTCTTCCATATAGACACTAATCACAACCTCTGGCGGAAGGTTTCCAAGAGTGGCGGAGTCCAAGAGAGTGTCCAAAATAACTCCCTTGCCCCTCATTGGCATAAATTCAGGGTGGTCTGGACACCCTTCATGTGAAACAGGAGTGATCAAATATGCTAGACGTTAATACTTCTATGCTTCTCCAATTTGTGGAAAACTGAGTGTCAGGTATATATTTTTATGTGATTTGCAGTCATGAGAAATCACAAGCACCTCTGCAGGTCTTTGAAGAACCCATTTGACCCAAAGGATCCCTATTCTCACTTGATGGAGTTCAAGAACTTTAAAGAGGAAGGCGACACACTTCATCCACAAGGACTGCTTTTTGGCCATTTTGGTTTTGGATGCACACATGGGATCTCTCTTTACATCCACCAGGTGCTGAGAATCTAAGCCACAACCTCACACAGGGCCAAGAGGCTGATTCAGACACATCCCTTTCCAAAGCAATTAAGCAAAGAGCCACAGGTGATGCCCATTCATTTCCATTTGAAAACTGTTTTCTTTAGGCTTCACAAAGGGGTGGCCTGAGGCAAAGACCTTCCTGACATTCAGGGGAACAGAACAATAGGTTAGCAAATGGCCCAAAGCAGTGTTTCTCCACTGAGACTTTCCTGGTCACACTGATATCTGAATTTTCTGAGATGCTCACCATTCCCTTCAGCTATCCAGTACATGGCCATGTCACAGAGCTTGGAGGTGATACTTATCTTGGTCACAAAATCATGAGCCTATTCTGGAGAGTGGCCAGAATTCAGGAAGAAAACAGGAACTTAGGAAGATAGCAGGTGTTACCCATCCATAAGGCTAGCCGCATTCCTTTCATACATTGGGCAGAAAGAATTCTGGTAAGCTTTCTACTAGCCTGGACACATCCTTTGATGCATTCTCTTTTCTAATGTCTACAACCATGGACACAGTGGGATACACCGACTTAAAAACACTCGCCTTGTCAAATCACTTGTTAGAAATCGTCCACTCCAAACCAAACAAACTGCCTTTCGTACCTATTCTCAAAACATGAGACAAATCACAAACACACACTCACACCCACAAAGTCACCTCCTTTCCCAAAGTAGGTCTCTGACTATCGGGTGTGACCTCTGACTGGTGGGCCGTACTATGTTCCCATCAAATGGCCTGTTCTGTCTCAGATCTGGTTTCCTTGGCCAACTCTGTGAAGTTGTCAGGAGACAGCGGTGAGCCACTTCCTGCTTACTCAGGAAAGGCCACTCTTCAGAGCTTTCCTGGCATTTGGCCATCCTCACATCAGTAGATACCAAGAAAGACTGACTCTGTCCTTGGTAAATCAAAAGAAGGGAGACCACTGGGACTGGGCCTGGGACTAGATTTGTGTGCCTGGATGCCTGGATCCCAAGTTCAGAGAGTTCATTCACCAAGAATGTGAGGTGAGGTCACTTCCTTCAGGAACTGAATGAGGTCAATGCCTTGGCAAGCACGTTGTCCTAACATTTGCTTCCAAAGGTCCCATGAAATGTTGGCTGTCCCTAATTCCTTTGACACTTTCACAAGTTAGAATAGTATATCAAACATTGGTAACCAGGAACAGCTCTCCACAGAGGCCTCGTTTGGTCCTTCTTCTCTACATAAAGAAGAGAGAGGCTGATTCAGACACATCCCTTCATGCTGACCAGGTTGTTTGCAATGAAAGATGACTTTTGCTCTCTCAGTTCCTTCATAGGTGCCTACAACTTCTCTAGGGATCATTTGCGCATTAACCTTTGAGTTTCTCAGCAGTTGGAAGATCCCCTACATTCCTGTATTTTAAGACCAACTTTGTCCTTGCTCTTCTCTAAAGTTAGATTGAGGGAACAGTGTATGGTTAGGGTTAATAACAGGTTTGATTTGGAATAGAAATCATTCTGCTGGATGAATAATGGTATTGGGAATCTGCGATATTTTCAAGAATATATAGGTAAAATATAGGAATCTGAAAACAGAAATCTAGGTAAGATTTGAAGCCCAGAAGGGCATTGGGCCCTTGATTGCGGTATTAAGCATAGGACCTTGTAACTTGGATGATTGATTTTCAAAGAGAACTTCCAGTCAAAATGGATAGTCAGGAGTATTAGGAAGATAGTCGGTATGTTTATAAAGGAGAGTGAGTATAGGATTTGGACCAAAAGTTCTTTAGCTATAGGGTTTCGGGTATTGAGTGAATGTAAATGTCAGCACATGTGAAGAATTAATCACAATGATGAACTGGGGAAAATATGTAGGAATGCAGATATCAATAGAGACTTTAGGAAATCTGGCAAAGTATAGTCGGTAGTGAAATGTTAATAAAATAGATTCTTGTCACTTCCTGTTTTTCTGTATGCTTAATAAAACACTGTTGAAACCTTGAGAAGTGTTTTCTAATCTTTTTCCCAGAATGTGCTGTCCCCAACTGCCAAACTTCAGAATGTACTCCCTCACCCAGTTGCACGCAAACTGCTCACCCGCCCAGGCCCATCAATAAACTTTCCTCTCTGCCCTCTTCAAGGAAAGTATATAAGCTCTGCTTAAGCTGTTCTCAGGGTTCTCTGCTCTATTCAAATGAGCTCTGAGCCCCAGCATGCTGGACCCCCAATAAACCCTTTGTTTTTGCATGAGAGAGTCTCTTAGTTTTCTCTTCACCCAATGCTCTTCCGATCTTTATATATGGAGGTTCCACCGAAATCCAGCAGCGGTGAACGAGAGACCCCAATGGGCTACTCTCAGGGTAAGTAAGGCGCCTCTTTCTGGTTTCAGGTTTCAGGTTAGGGCTTGGCAAAATGGCTGTCGATGAAGTGTGTGAGCTCTCTTTCATGGTGGCTGGCAGATGTGTCACAGAGCCACAAGCCAAGTCCCTGGGGGACGCCACAGAGGACTCGGGAATCGAGGAATAATAGTCCCCTCGAGTCAGTGATACTTTGTTTCAGATTCGGTATTGCCAGCCTATCGTGTTTTGCCGCCTGCTCAGTCTTGGTCTCAGTGTTGGACGTCCATTGCCTGTCTTTATTGTTTTCTCTTGTCTGTGTCCTGTGTCGTTGCTTTTACTGTTTGTGTATCTTTCATTATGGGACAGATCACTTCAATACCTCTGTCCCTGACCCTTGATCCATGAACCAAAGTCCGCTTAAGGGCTCAGAATGTTTCTTTTTCAGTAAAACGCTGGACCTGGCAGACTCTGTGTGCCTCAGAATGGCCCACCTTTGGATTCGGATGGCCCCTAGAAGGATCTTTCTACTTCCCACTAATTTAAAAAGACAGAGATATTGTCTTACAGCCAGGGCCACATAGCCATACTGATAAACAGGAATATACCTTAACTTGGCAGGACCTCTGCAAATCTCCTCTTCCGTGGGTGAAGCCTTTCCTTGCTGTGTCCCCGTTCCTACTCCTTCCCCCACGATCTCTCAACCCCTCTGCTCCTCCTCCTCCTCCACCCTCTGTTCTCCCTGATTCACAAGATTTGACTCTACTGGACTCTCCTCCCCTTCCTTATCTTCTACCCTTGTCCCACAACCCCCAACACCCTCTAAGTGATTCTCCAGCTGCTGACTCAGCCTCTCCGCAATTGGAGGACGCTAAGCCAGCCCAGGGCCCTCCAGATAACTCCCCTGCGTCACACACAGCCCCTCCTCCCCTGGAGGAAGCTGGACTTGCTAAAGGAACTCGCCGGTGGCAAATGATTGAAAACCCTGGAACTCCCGTGTTGCTTCCCTCCATCCCTAAGGACCAATGATTGACGATGGCCATGGGGAAAAAATGGAAGCCTACCAGTATTGGCCTTCTCCTCTTCAGACCTATATAAATGGAAAAATAACAATCCCCCTTTTACCGAGGACCCAACCTGGCTCTCAGGTCTGGTGAAGTCATTGATGTTTTCACACCAACCTACTTGGGATGACTGCCAACAACTCCTAGGGACTCTCTTCATGACAGAGGAACAAAAGAGAATCCTCCTGGAGGCTAGAAAAAAGTATCCTCGGACCAAATGCGTGACCGACACAACTTCCCAACATATTCAAAGCCGGCTTTCTCTTGAAACGACCCAACTGGGACCCCAACACCTTTGAAGGTAGGGAGCATCTGCCCACTTATCGCCGGGCTCTAATAGTGGGTATCTTAGTGGCCGCTAGGTGACCAACTAATTTGGCCAAGGTAAGAGAGATTATTTAAGGGCCTGATGAATCTCCCTGTATGTTCCTAGAGATAATTATGTAGGCATATAAGAGACATACTCCTTTCGATCCTCAGGCAGAGGATCAAAAGGCATCTGTCACAATGGCCTTTATTGGGAAAGCTGCCCTGGATATTAAAAGAAAGTTACAATGCTTAGATGGATTACAAGATATGACTTTGAGGGATTTAGTCAGAGAACCCGAGAAGGTATACTTTAAGAGAGAAACTGAGGAAGAGAAGGGAGCTGAGTGAGGATAAAAGAAAAAAAAGACAGACTAAGGCATTGACTAAGGTCCTGGTCACAACAACAAATAGGCCAGAAACTAAGAAACAGAGAGACAGGAAGGGATACCTGGGCACACACTAGAGGCCACCCCTGGCCTCAGATCAATGTGCCTACTCTAAAGAAAAAGGACACTGGGCCAAAGAGTGCCCTAGAAAGAGACAGCCATGCCAGCCAGATATTCTGACTCTGGAGGAATACTAAGAAAGTCCGGGCTCAGATCCTCTCCCTGACCTCAAGGTAACTTTTGAAGTGGAGGGGAACACAATAAACTTTGAAGTAGATTCAGGGGCAATATACTCAGCCCATAAGGCCCATTGGGCCCTCTACCGAATAAAAGTTCTCTAATTCAAGAGTCTAACAGAAGTAAATATCGGGCTTTGACAACTAAGAGGACCATGGACCAGGGAAAAGGAAAAATCCATCACTCCTTCCTAGTAATCCCAGAATGCCTGGCCCCATTGATGGGCAGAGTTCTGCTCACCAAGCTCGGGGCCAAAATAACTTTTAACCCTGAAGGCCCTCAAGTGGAATTTTTTAATCCTTCAGTAACTACTCCTATAATCATGGCTCTAACTATGTCAGTAGCAAATGTTCATCAACTCACTCACCTTTGTTCAAAGAAACTGCATTCATTTGTGAAGGATCAAGAACACAGTTTTCCACTAACCTACTCACAGCAAAAGGAAATAACTGAATGGGTAACAAAAGCCTGTCAGGTCCATTAATTGGTTAAAGCTTACACTTCCAAGCTTCCTGCAGGAAAGCACCTATGAGGAACCAGACGAGGACAATTCTGGGAAGTGGACTTTACTGAAATTAAGCCAGTAAGGTATGGACTTAAATAACTCCTAGTCTTTGAACATACATTTTCAGGATGTATTGAAGCCTTCCCCACACACACACACACAAAAGAAATAAAAAAGAAGAAAAAAGAAACATCGCAAATGGTTGTAAAGAAGATCCTGGAAGATATTTATTCTCCCCTTGACGACCAGTAGTCTTAACCCTCATCAGCCCCTTAAGCTGCGATGGCTGATCACAAATCCTACTGGACACGAAGTATGGCCTATCTCAAATACATCCCCCTTACGAACCTGGTGGCCATCTCTCCACCCAGTCATTTGTCAGCTGGCTATAGGTCTTTCCTATTGGGATATCCCTGATTAACAGGATCCCACTAAAATTCCATTAAATCCCTTCCGTACCATAGATAATGGAAACAAACATTATAGATGTAGGGACACGTGAGCCAGATGCAGGTTGGCTAGCCTAGATTACTATGTTTGCCCGGCAGACTATCAAAGCCACAAACAGTCACGGCTGTGGGGGGGGGAGAGTAGACTTCTATTGTAAGTCATGGGGATGTGAGCATACAGGGACTGTCAGATGGAACCCAAACTCCTCATCAAATTCTGTACACAGCATTGGCCATATTACGAATTAGATAACCAAAACCGATGGCCCCCAGAGGGGTCTCTAGATCCTCAAATTCTGTGTGACCTTTTTAACTTCTGCAAGTGCTCAAAAGGGTGAAAGGTGATTCCGCTATGTGGAGGCCTTCACTCTCCTTCGCTCACATCCTGAACTATGCTTCTCCAATAGATACTCACCCTCAGCCTTGTGCTCCAGACTCTCTGCTGTCACTCCCACCTCAGCAACTTGATTTCTCCCCTCCAATATCTAGATCAGAAACCCAAATCTCGACTGGTTCTCAGACCATTGCTCCCTTGCTGAGGTTGCAGGTACTGAGGTACCACTCCATTCACTCACTCCTCTCCTCTCCTGTCAGTGCCCGCACCGGGTCCCACCCAGTCCTCTTACCACCTAATGCAAAGCTCAAACCCGCTGAGAAGAATCCTCAGACCCTAATAAAAGATGTAATGAAAATGGCCTTTAATGTTGCTTTGTCATCACTAAAAACAGGTTACTAAGAATTTAAAGTCCCTCACAGGCTTTTTGGAATCTCACTCCCGTCTCCCCCTCTGTTCTATCTGTTCTACTGCTCAAGTTTTTGTTGCTATTAAGATCCCAAAGCCCTCTCCCAATATTCTTTTACATCTCTCCTTCCTCATTCTCAGATCCACAGAGCTGCTCTTATCCCTGCCTTCCAAATTGTCCCCCTCTGTACCAGGCCCACAGAAAAGTCTTAACTGACCTTCTCCAGAAGTCTTCACCATGGCTGATTTAGGACTTTCAGCAAAAGAGTCCCGATAAAAGAGTTCACTGCAGATAAACTTCCTATTTTTGTGTTGCCCTGGTCTCCTTGGCAACTGGCTAAAAAATTCAGCACTCGTGATCTAGACACACCCTTACTAGTTTTTCACAAAATATTTGAAAAAAAAGGCCTCTGGCCTTGAGCTGGGGCCTCACAGAGATGGCTACATTTCTAAGATAAAGAAGTTACAAACTGGGCTGTATGGAAACAGCTGGAAGGGGGAAAAAAAGAAAGGGAAGACACCCCCACCCAGGTGTCCTTGAAAAGTTGACTTGCCCAAACTGAGGAAAAAACAGAAACAAAAACTGCTTTTTGTGAACTTCTGCAGACTGTGAACTTCTGAGCCCCTTCCCTTACGTGTTGGGTACAAAATTCTGAAACTACGTAACTTGGGTTTCAGGGGATTAATTGATTACAACAGAAGCAATGCCCTCTGAATCTGGTTGAAACCAAAAAAGACTGTTTCCGTGTCTTTGGTGCTATCTTAGGTGCCTTGCCTTGTCCGTCCCTACAACAGTATAATTCTATATACTTAAACATTGTTTATGTTTTCATGAAATGGTCAACAGATGTGATTAATTGTGAAATGGTGCAGATGTTTCCCAGAGTGCTCTATCATGACGCAGGTTCATCTGAAGATCAAAGAGGGGGACATACAACCCGGTTCCGCTGGGAACATATGTCCCTCACCTTAGCCATTCTATTACGAATAGGAGTTGCTGCAGGGTTGGGCACAAGAACCACTGCTCTGGTCCATGGGACACAACAAGTGACAAAATTAGAAGCAGCAATAGATCAAAACTTAAAGATTTTAGAAACCTCCATCACAGCTTTGCAGGAATCTTTAACCTCTCTCTCTGAAGTTGTTTTACAGAAAAGGCGAGGGTTGGACCTCCTTTTCATGACAGAAGGGGGCCTTTGTGCTTCATTGAGGGAAGAATGTTGTTTTTATGTCGACAATACTGGAGTTGTAAAAAAATCTATGAGTAAATTAAAAAGATGCCTTGAAGAGCAACAACGAGAGAGAGAGGCACAAAAAGGGTAGTTTGAGTCTTTTTTTACACAGTCCCCCTGGTTAATTACGTTTTTATCAACCCTGGCCGGTCCAATAATAATCCTCATAGTATTACTAACTATAAAACCCTGTTTCCTCAATCATGTAATTTCTTTTCTCCAAGCTCAAATTGGACAAATTAAAATTATGGTAAAACCCCACTAGCATACATAGAATGTGACACCCCACAACGATCACTTTTATGATTAAAAGTAGCCAGAAAAAGAAGTGGGGAATGAAAGGTTAATAAAATATGTACTTGTCACTTCCTGTTTTTCTGTACGCTTAACAAAACACTGTTGAAATCTTGAGAACTCTTTGCTAATCTTGTTGCCAGAATGTGCTGTCCCCAATTGCCAAACTGCAGAATCTACTCCCTCACCCGGTTGAATAGAAACCTGAACTGTACTTGGATCATTGAATGTAGAAGAGAACATCCATTCAAAAAGTTATAGTCAGTTGGATTAGAAAGATAGTCGGTAAGTTTAGGAAGAAAAGTGAGTATAGGATTTGGAACAAAAGTTCTTTAGCAATAGGGTTTTGGTTAGAGAGTCAATGTAAATGTCAACACAAGTGAAGAGTCAGTCACAATGATGCACAGGGCAAAATATGTAGGAAAGCAGATATCAATAGAGACATTAGGAAATCAGGAAAAGAATAAAGTGAGTGATGGGATTAGATATTTTCAACAGGGTTAAGGATGAATATGTGAGCTTAGGATAAAACAAATATGAAGTCAACAATAGGATTGACATTTGATAGCATTAGCATAGCCCAAGACAGTGTCCAAAATAAGCTCTGTTGCCCCTCATTTGCCTAAATTCCCAGTGGCCTGTACACCCTTCCTGTGTACCAGGAGTGATCAAATAGGCCTGCCCTTAATACTGCTCTGCTTCTCCAATTTGAGTCCTACTGAGTGTCGGGTACAGATTCTTTATGTGAATTGGAAAGATGAGAAAACTCAAGCACCTATTGGATAGCCTCTGAATAGATTTGAAGAACTCATTTGACCCAAAAGATCCCTATTCTCACTTGATGGAATTCAGGAACCTTACAGAGGAAGGCAAAATACTTCATCAACAATGACTGCTCTTTTTGCCATTTTGGATTTTATGCACCCATGGGATCTTTCTTTAGATCCATCAGGTGCTGAGAATCTAAGTCAAAGAATCACACTGGGCCAAGAGGCTGATTCACACACATCTCTTTCCAAATCAATTAAGGAAAGAGCCAAAGGTAAAGCATATTCATTTCCATTTGAAAAATCTTTCCTTCAGGATTCACAAAGGGTTGGCCTGAGACAAAGACCTTCCTGACTCTCAGGGCAACAGAACAATAGGTAAGCAAATGGCCCAAAGCAGGGATTCTCCACTGAGACTTTACTGGTCACACTGATATCTGAGTTTTCTGAGATGCTCGCCATTCCATTCAGCTATCCAGTACATGGCCATGTCACAGAGCTTGGAGGTAGTACATATCTTGGACACAAAACCATGAGCCTATTCTGGAGATTGGCCATAATTCAGGAAGAAAACAGCAACTTAGGAAGGTAGCAGGTATCGCCCATCAATAAGGCAAGCCACAGTCAATTCATAAATTGTGCTGGATGAATGCTGGGAAGCTTTCTATGAGACAGGACACATCCATTGATGCATTCTCTTTTCTAATGTCTACAAGCACGGACACAGTGGGATACACAGACATAGAAACACTTGCATTGTCAAACGACTTACTAGAAACAGTTCACTCCAAACCAAACAAACTGCCTTTTCTACCTATTCTCAGAACATGAGACAAAACCACAAACCCAAACCCGCAATGGCACCTCCTTCCCCCAAATAGGTCTGTGACTCTCCGGAGTGTGCTCTGACTGATGGGCCATACTATGATCCTCCGAAATGGCCTCCCCTGTCTCAGATCTGATCTTCTTGGCCAACAATGTGAAGTTGTTAGAAGCCAGGAGTGAGCCACTATCTGCTTTCTCAGGAAGAGCCCCTCTTCCGAGCTTTCCTGGCATTTGGCCATCCTCACATCAGTAGGTATCAAGAAAGACTGACTCTGTCCTTTGTAAATCCATAAAAGTGAGACCACTGGGACTAGGACTGGGACTGGCTCTGGGTGCCTGGCTTTCTGTATACCAAGTTCAGAGAGTTGCATCACCAAGGAAGTGAGATGAGATCACTTCCTTCAGGAACTGAATGAGATCACTGCCTTGGCAACCACTTTGTCATAACAATTGCTCCCAACGGTCCCATGAGATGAGGGCTGCCCCTACTTCCTGTGACACTTTCACAAGTTAAAATGGTATATCACCCATAGGCAAAAGGGAACAGCTCTCCACACAGGCCGGGTTTGGTCCATCTTCTCTACATTAAGAAGAGATAGGCTCATTCTGACGCAACCCTTAATCCTGACCAGGTTGTTTGCCATGGAAGATGATTTTTGCTCTCTCAGGTCTTACATAGCTGCCTACATCTTCTCCAGAGATCATTTCTGCATGGAGCTTTGAGGTTCTCAACAGATGGAAGATCCACTGCATTCCTGTATTGTAAGACCAACACTGTCCCTGCTCTTCTGTAAACATAGATGTGAATTGGAGTCATGAGAAAACCCACGAACCTTTGGGATAGCCTCTGCAGGGCTTTAAAGAATTCAGTTGACCCAAATGATCCCTATTCTCACTTAATGGAGGTCAGGAACCTTACAGAGGAAGGCGAGAGACTCTATCCACCATGACAGTTCTTTTGTCCATTTTGGTTTTGGATGCACACATGGGATTTTTCTTTAGACCCATCATGTACTGTGAATCTAAGCCACAGCCTCACATAGGGCCAAGAGGCTGATTCAGACACATCCATTTCCAAAGCAATTAACCGAAGAGGCACAGGTAATGACCATTCAATTCCATTTGAAAACTATTTTCTTCAGGCTTCACAAAGTGTGGCCTGAGGCAAAGACCTTCCTGACATTCAGGGCAACAGAATAGGTAAGCAAAAGGCCCAAAGCAGGGTTTCTCCACTGAGACTTTCTTGGGCATACTGATATCTGAGTTTTCTGAGATACTCACCATTCCCATCAGCTATCCAGTACATGGCCATGTCACAGAGATGGAGGTGGTACATATCTTGGACACAAAATCATGAGCGTATTCTGGAGAGTGTCCAGAATTCAGGAAGAAAACAGGAATTTAGAAAGATGGCAGGAATTGCCCATCCATACGGCAAGCTGCAGTCCATTCATAAATTGCACAGGATGAATGCTTTGAAGCTTTCTCGTAGACAGGACACATCCATTGATGCATTCTCTTTTCTAATGTCTACAATCACTGACACAGTATGATATATAGACACAGAAACACTCACGTTGTCAAAGGACTTACTAGAAACAGTTCACTCCAAAACAAACAAACCAGCTTTCCTAACTATTCTCAGAACATGAGACAAAACCACAAACTCACACTCACACCCAAAATGGTACCTCTTTCCCCAAAGTAGGTCTGTGTCTATCCGGAGTGTCCTCTGACTTGTGGGCCATACTATGTTCCCCAAAAATGGCGTGTCCTGTCTTCAATCTGGTCTCTTTAGCCAACTCTGTGAAGTTGTCAGGAGCCCGTGGTGAGAAACTACCTGCTTTCTCTGGAAAGGCCAGTCTTCATAGTTTCCAGGCATTTGGCTGTCCTCACATCAGTAGGTACCAAGAAAGAGTGACTCTGTCTTGTTAAATCCAAACAAGTGAGCCCACTGGGACATGGAGTGGGTTTGACTCTGTGTGCCTGGTTTCCTGGATCCCAAGATCACAGACTTTCATCACCAATAATGTAAGGTGAGGTCACTTCCTTCAAGAACTGAATGAAGTCACTGCCTTGGAAACCACTTTGTTTTAACAGTTGCTTCCAAGGTTCTCAAAAGATGGAGTCTGCCTCTACTTGCTGTGACTCATTCATAAGTTAGAATGGTATATCAACCATAGGCACCGGGGAACAGCTCTCCACACAGCCATGGTTTGGTCCATCTTCTCTACATTAGGAAGAGAGAGGCTAATTCAGACACATCCCTTCAACCTGACCAGGTTGTTTGCCATGGAAGATGACTTTTGCTCTCTCAAATCCTTCATACCTGCCTACACCTTCTCCAGGGATTATTTCTGCAGGGACTTTTGAGGTTCTCAGCTGGTGGATGATACCCTACCTTCCTGGATTTTAAGACCAACTCTGTCCCTGCTCTTCAGTAAAGTGAGATTGAGGGAACAGTGAATGGTTAGTGTTAATAGCATGTTCGATTTGGGTTAGGAGTCATTCTGCTGGATGAATTATGGTATTGGGAACCTGTGATATTTATAACAATATAAATGTGAAATATATGTATGAGAACAGATATCTAGGAAAGATTTGAAGCCCAGAAAGGCATTGGGCCCTTGATTGGTATACTTAGATTGAATCATGTTCTGCACCGAGGTCTCAGATAAATAGATATACAATGGCATAGGACCCTATACCTCGGATGATTGAAAGTAGAAGAGAACATCCAGTCAAAAGGGATAGTCTGTAGGATTAGGAAGACAGTAAGTAGGTTTAGGAAGAAGAGTGAGTCTCGGAGTTGGACCAAAAGTTCTTTAGCAATTGGTTCTCAGTTAGAGGGTGAATGTAAATGTCAGCACATGTGAAGAGACAGTCACAATGATGAACTGGGAAAAATATGTAGGAAAGCAGATATCAATAGGGGCATTAGGAAATCAGGAAACGTATAAAGTGAGTGATAGGATTAGATATTTTCAAAAGGCTTGAGGTTACATATATAATCTTAGGAAGAAACAAATATGTAGTAACCAATAGGATTGACATTTGAGAGCAGTAGGCACCCTGGACATAGATGCTTTTCGTAATCCATGGTCACTTCCCATTTAGGCTTTGGTACAATCATATGTGTGACCTTTGCATTTTGTGTACAGAATACTACTGTGGTAAAATGTATATGTAGATCAGGTGACATAAGTATTTCTTCCACCATAAAGGGGAGTAATATTCTGGAAACTTATAAATTAGTACTGGGGATACAAATAGGTGTACCTTGTGTTGATGATTATTGAGATGATGCATGAATAGACCATATTGTGAATAAAGTATGTAACTGGATCCAACATTAAATAATGGTTTGAGTTTGCATCTGAAAATATATTGGAAATCTTATATTGATATATATACCATCATTCCAACGAGTTATATATGCAATGGTATTATTAGGGTTACGGTTTATCGTGAAGAGTGAGTTTTGCTTCAAAAATGATTATGGAATCGAAAATAATGTGTTTAGAAAGAAGTCTAGTGAAAAGACCAGTAAAGAAACATGGAGGAATACATGTGTTCTGAAGTAGTAAGTAATTGAAAGTGAACCAAATGCCAAAAAAATTTGTGAAGTTGTGGATGAAAAAATACATCCTATGATGTCCATAAACTGAAGAAATAGTAATGTACCAGTGTTGAGTCAAAATGAACTTCAAATTACACATCATGTCCCATAGCAATCTACTTGCATTAATGTTAAACTGGGTCAGTTACTGTAGAAATATTAGGATTTTTAAGCACCATCCACTGAACTTAGTTTTCAGTAGTAGGAAACCAAAATATCTTTCAGGTGTATGAATATTACTGAGAATAATCTTGTGAAAATTTGAATTTAAATGAACATAAATGAATATGAATGAATTTAGGGAGTGTATAATAAGACACATATTTTTCATATTTTTTTAAAATCTGGAGAATATACACACACACACACACACGCACACACACACACACACACACACACACACACACATTAATATTTAGCAATATATATGCCAATCGATATTCATCATGAAATATAATTCATTCACAAATCCAAAAATATTCATTTTACTGAACATGGATTTATGTATAGTGTTTTTCACTAGGAAGCTCACCCATAGTTGGAATTTTCAGTTCCATCATTATTTAGGGAAAGTCATCTCTTCTCACAATTTTTATATTCCAAAGCCAGTGATCTTTCAAGAATGTACGTGTGATACCAGGTAGGATATTGTATATGCATAAAAAAATTACATGTGCTGAATAGGATACAGAGAAAGGGAGACAGGAATTTACATATGTGATAACTTTAAAAAATCATGGAGAAATATTAAAATGAAAAGTTTACTAAATTTAAAACACATACTCTTGATAAAGCAGAAGACAAATACAAATATACACCATGCTTCCTATGAAAGGACTGTATTTCTATTCAGTTAGGTTTCTTTTTCTCCATGATATTAGGATTAGTAGTCAGAGTCTAGTAGGGTATGGGTTAGTGTCAGGGATTCAGTATTTCAAATGGAAAATAGGAAAATGAATCTAATGTGTATGCAAACATGTGATACACAAAAATCTTCCCTCTCTTATCCAGAACAATGCCTTGACATAACCATCGCTAAAAGTAAGACACAATTAGAGGAGAGGAGTTAGAAAACCTGTGAATACATATGTGGAATAAAAAATGCTCAGGAGTTCACAACACTGGAGGTGGTAAAAGAGTTTACAAAAGTATGGGAGAGGGTAAACACTCCAGAAACATGGAGCTGTGCTGACCTAAAGACTTATTGAGAAACTTCCTCTGAGGTTAGGCACAAGAAATATATGTATGGCAATATGTAAATCAATGGTTCTGCAACTGATGTGATTCTGCAATCTGTATATGGAGTAAAAATGGGAGCTCATATCCCACTTGAATCAAAGTGTGAAATATCCCACTTGAATCAAAGTGTGAAATATGATATATCAAGAAGTATGTAATGTTTTGAACAACCTACAATGAAAATTAATTAAAAAAAGAAAAAGAAATATATGTAATTGTCAGGAGATTTAGCTTCGTTTATAGTGACACCAAAAATCTGGGTCTGCATCTATGTGACCTGGAGGACATGGTTCTTTATTTTTTAATGAACATGAGGCAGCAGGTCTGAATTCTCCCTTTGTAGGTAAACTGTTGCCACTGGGAGCTAAGTGTCTTCCCGTGTGGTCTGTGAAGCCATTTGGTCATCCTCCACTTTTCAGGGTGTTTCTTACTGCTGCACTGGGAATTTGGTATTTGCTTCACGAAATACAATATGTTCAACTGGGACACAATGCTGGAGGGAGTTCTGTCATGTGTGGTTGGTCAGGGTCGGAAAGAGAATGTACGAACCAGGCTTCTATCCCACATAGCTTTCCCCTTGACTATAGCAACCTGATTCTGAACATTGCCCTGAAACCTCTACATATAACAAGATGCCTTTACATATAAAGGTCTGCTGCCTGCACCATGTCAGTCTCAAGTTTTGGAAGCCAAGGGAAGATCCAGGTGGTCCTACCAAAAATATTTATTTACACACCTACAGTCCACTGCTCTACACTCACTACCCAGCAGGCTCCAACTTACTGGCATTTCTGTTCTACACCATTTTCACAAAACTCAGTCAATCAAGGCACTGTTTGTTATACTCATGATCAGCAACAGGATATCTAAACGTTATCCAGTGCCACCTGGTCATGGGGATTTCAAAAATTTCATGGTATTAATCTAGTCATTTTTCAAGGATGAAGTTGGAGGCACTGTGGGTTTCATTTAATTCAGGAACCATTAAATGGTGAGGAAGCTCATTTCAATGAAAGCTCTGGAGAACACTCACAGGCAAGCCTTCCCAAAGAGTGGCCAAAAGGACACATGAATCGAGGCCCATTGAGGTATACAATGTGAGGTCCATGTGTGTTTGGACTCTCAACTATGGCTACCAAGTCTTTAAGAATTAAATCATGTGATATCCTGGCTCAGAATCCCTGAGCTCTGTGGAAAGCCATCCTGGGCCTAGGTCTCAGTTTCCAAAACCGATTCTCATGCGTGGTCTCCTAAAATCCCAACACTATTCATGGCAATACTTCTCTGAGGTCAGTTCCAGAACTCAGTCTCTAAGGGGAATCACACCAGAGTTCAAGCCCTGGTGGACCCAGTCATCTCTTCCAACTACCACACAAATTACCACAAATTAAAACAAGAACCCTCCCATATGGCCCTCATCTTCTTTCATATAGACACTCATCATAATCTGGCTGGAGGTTTCCATGAGGGGCGCAGACCAAGACAGTGTCCCAAATAAACTCCTTTGCCCCTCATTTGCCTAAAGTCAAGGTGGCCTGGACACATATCCCATGAACCAAAAGTGATCAAATAGGCCTGCCATTAATACCGCTCCAATTTGAGGACTACTGTCTGTGGGGTTTAGATTCTTTATGTGAATTTTAGTCATGAGAAAACCCAAGCACAATGGGCTAGCCTCTGCAGGTTTTGTAGAACTCTTTTGACCCAAAGGATCCCATTCTCACTTGATGGAGGTCAGGAACCTTACAGAGGAAGTTGAGAGACTTCATCCCAATAATTGTTCTTTTGGCGAATTTTCTTTTGGATGCACACATGGTAACTTTCTTTAGATCCATCAGGTGCTGAGAATCTAAGCCACAGCCACACACAGGGCCAAGGGCCTGATTCAGACACATCCCTTTCCAAAGCAATTAAGGAAAGTGCCACAGGTATGCCCATTCATTTCCATTTGAAAACTGTTTTCTTCAGGTTTCACAAAGGGGTGGCCTGAGGCAAAGACCTTCCTGACATTCAGGGCAACAGAACAATAGGTAAGCAAAAGGCCCAAAGCAGGATTTCTCCTCTGAGACTTTCCTGGTCACACTGATATCTGAGTTTTCTTAGATGCTCGCCATCACCTACAGCTATCCAGTACATGACCATGTCATAGAGCTTGGAGGTGGTACATATCTTGGACACAAAACCATGGGCCTATTCTTGACATTGGCCGGAATTCAGGACGAAAATAGAAACTTAGGAAGGTAGCAGGTGTTGCACATCGATAAGGCAAGCTACAGTCCATTCATATACGGGGCAATATGAATGCTGAGAAGCTTTCTACTAGACACGACACATCCATTGATGAATTCTCTTTTCTAATGTCTACAACCACGGAAACAGTGGAATACACAGACATAGAAACACTCACCCTGTGAAAAGACTTACTAGAAACAGTCCACTTCAAATGAAACAAACCGACTGTCCTACCTATTCTCAGAAAATGAGACAAAACCACAAACCCACAACCACACCCACAAAGGCACCTCCTTCCCCTAAGTAGGTCTGTGAATATCCAGAGTGTCCTCTGACTTGTGGGCCATAATATGTTCCCCCAAAATGGCCTTTCCTGTCTCAGATCTTGTCTCCTTGGCCAACTCTGTGAACTTCTTAGGAGCCAACGGTGAGCAACTACCTGCTTTCTCATGAAAAACCCTGCATCCAAGCTTTCCTGGCATTTGGCCTTCGTCACATCTGTAGGTACCAAAAAATACTGACCCTGCCTTGGTAAATCCAAACAAGTGAGACCACTGGGACTGGGACTGGGACTGGCTCTGTGTGCCTGGCTTCCTGGATCCCACGTTCAGAGAGTTCCATCACCAAGAAAGTGAGGTGAGGTCACTTCCTTCCTGAACTGAATGAGGGCACTGTCTTGGCAGCCACTTTGTCCTAACTGCTGCTTATAAGGGTCCCAAGAGATTGAGGCTGCCCCTACTTCCTGTGACATTTTCACAAGTTAGAATGGTATATCAACCAAAGGCACCCAGGAATAGATCTCCACACAGGCCTGGTTTGGTCCATGATCTCTATATTAAAAAAAATCTGATTCAGACACAACCTTTTATCCTGACCGGGTTGTTTGCCATGGAGGATGACTTTTGGTCTCTCAGGTCCTTTATTGCTTCCTACATCTTCTCCAGGGATCATTTCTGCATGGACCTTTGAGGTTCTCAGCAGGTGGAAGTTTTTCTACATTTCTTTATTGTAATATCAACTCCTTCCCTGCTCTTCTGTAAAGTTAGATTGAGGGAACAGTGTCCGGTTATGGTTAAAAACATGCTCGATTTGGGTTAGAAATCATTTTGCTGGATGAATGATCGTATTGAGAACTTGCTATGTGTAGAAGAATATATAGGTGAAATATATGTATGAAAAACGAAATCTAAGTCTGATTTGAAGCCCAGAAGGGCATTGGGCCCTTGATAGGGATACCTGGTGTTGAATTACATTCTGCAGAGTTGTCTCAGATAAATCGATATACAATGGCATAGCACCTTGTACGTTGCATGAATTAATGTAGAAGGAACATCAAGTCAAAAAGGCATAGTCGGTAGTGAAAGGTTAATAAAATTAATAAAATAGGTACTTGTCACTTCCTGTTTTTCTGTATGCTTAACAAAACACTTTTGAAATCTTGAGAAATGTTTGCTAATCGTGTTCTAGAATGTACTGTTCCCAACAGCCGAACTGCAGAATGTACTCCCTCACTCGGTGTCATGCAAACCGCCCACTCGCCCTTACCCATCACTAAACTTCCCTCTCTTCCCTCTCCAAGGAAAGTATATAAGCTCTGCTTAAGCTGTTCTCAGAGGTCTCTGCTCTATTTAATTTAGCTCTGAGCTCCAGCATGCTGGACCACAAATAAACCCTTTGCTGTTGCATGAGACAGTCTCTTGGTAGTATCTTCCTCTGACACTCGCCTGACCTTTACATATTGAGGTTCCACCGAGTTCCAGCAGTGGCCTACGAGAGACCCCAACGGGCTCCTCTCGGAGCAAGTAAGGCGCCTCATTCCGGTTTCAGGTTTCTTGTTAGGGCTTGGCAAAATTGCTGACGATGAAGAGCCTGGGCTCTCTCCGACGGTGGCTGAGAGACGTGTCACAGAGACAAAGGGCACCTCTCTGGAGGACCCCGCAGAGAACTCGGGAAATCAAGGAACAATAGTCTTCTCGACTCAGTGATATTTTCTTTTAGATTCGTTATTGCCATACCATTGGGTTTTGCCGGCTACTCATTCCTGGTCTCAGTGTTGGACGTTCATTGCCTGTCTTTATGGTCTTGTCTTATCTGTGTCGTGTGTCCTTGCTTTTACTCTTTGTGGAACTTTCATTATGGAACAGAGCACGTCAATGCCTCTGTCCCTGACCCTTGATCACTGGACCAAAGTCCGCTTAAGGGCTCAGAATCTTTCTTTTTTTAGTAAAACGCTGGACCTGGCAGAATCTCTGTGCCTCAGAATGGCCCATCTTTGGAGTCGTATGGACCCTAGAAGGATCTTTCTAATTCCCACTAATTTAAAAAGTCAGAGGTATTGTCTTTCAGCCAGTGCCACATAGCCATCCGGATCAACAGCCATATATCTTAACTTGGCAGGACCTCTGCAAATCTCCTCCTCCATGGGTGAAGCCTTTCCTTGTCCCAACCTCTGCTCCTACTCCTTTCCCCATGATCTCTCAAACCCTCTCAACCTCCTCCTCCTCCACCCTCTGTTCTCCCTGAGTCACAGATTTGACTCTACTGGACTCTTCTCCCCCTCCTTATCCCCTGCCCTCGTCCCCTAACACACAACACACTCTAAGTGATTCCGCTGCTGCTGACTAAGCCTCTCTACCATTAGAGGAAGCTAAGCCGGTAATAGGATCTGACAATGGACCGATGTTCATGGCCCAGGTAAGTCAGGGGTTAGCCAGGAACCTGGGGATTAATTGGAAGTTAAATTGTGCTTATAGACCACAGAGTTCAAGACAAGTAGAAAGAATGAATAGAACCATTAAAGAGACCTTAACGAAATTAAGCTTAGAGACCAGCATAGGATTGGACTATGCTCCTGCCTTATGCAATGTTTCATGCAAGAAAAAAATCCCTTTGTTTCTTTGAGTAACCTTAACGCGTGTGAAATTCTTTATGGTGGCCCTCCTCCAGTAGGGGACCTAAGCCCAACTGTAACACCTAAAGATCCTTTCCACACCCCCTTGCTTGACAGACTTAAAGATCTTGAAAGAACTCAGTAATACCTGTGAAAACAGCTGGCCACTGCCTACCCAACTGGGAACCAGGGGATTCCACATCCATATCAAGTAAGAGATTTCATCTATGTAAGATGATATCAGGTGTCATCCCTAGTACCCCGCTGAAAAGGACCATACCAGGTGCTATTATAACACCTACAGTGGTAAACGTAAACAGAATCACTTCCTGGATCCATTCCTCTCATCTCAAGCCTGCTCCCTGTACAGAATCTTTCTGGAAACTGAAAAAGACTGGTAACAGTTTCAAATTGTGTATTCGCAATGTGAATAAGGTTATATACTCTCCCCTTGGCTACAAGTAGTCCTAACCCTCATCAGCCCATTAAGCAGTGATGGCTGATCACAAATCCTACTGGAAAAGAAGTATGGTCTATCTCGCATACGGCCCCCTTAGGGACCTGGTGGCCATCTCTCCACCCAGACATTTGTTAGCTGGCTATAGGTATTTCCTATTGTGATATCCCTGATGAAGAGGATCCCAGTAAAATACAATTAAATCCCTTCTGTACCATAGATAATGGAAACAAACATTATGGATGTAGGGACACGTGAGCCAGATGCAGGTTGGCTAGTCTAGATTACTAAGTTTGCCTGGCAGACTATTAAAGCCACAAAGAGTAACGGCTGTGTGGGGGAAAAGCTGACATTTTCTGTATGTCATGGGAATGTGTGCATATAGGGGCTGCCTGATGGAACCCCAATTCTTCATCAAATTCAGTACACAGCATTGGCCACATTACCAATTAGACCTCCAAAAACTATGGCACCCAGAGGGGTCTCTAGATCCTCAAATTTTGCGTGACCTTTTTGACTTCTGCAAGTGCTCAAAAGAGTGAAAGGAAATTCCCCTATGTGGAAGCCTTTTCCCTCCTTCACTCACATCCTGAACTATGCTTCTCCAATAGATCATTATCCTCAGCCTTCTGCTCCAGACCCTCTGCTGTCACTCCCATCTCAGCAACTTGATTTCTCCCCTCCAATAACTAGATCAGAAACCCAAAGCTCCACCAGTTCTCTGACCATCGCCCCCTTGCTGAGGTAGCAGGTACATAGGTACCGCTCCACCGACTCATTCCTCTCATCTCCAGTCAGTGCCCTCACCGGGTCCCACCAGGTCCTCTTACCAGCTAACCCAATGCTCAAACGAGCTGAAGAGAGCCCTGAGACCCTTATCCAAGATGTAATATAATTGGCCTTTAAAGTTGCTTTGTCATCACTGAAAACAGGTTACTAAAATTTAAAGTCCCTCACAGGATTTTGGGATCCTCACTCCCGTCTTTCACTCTGCTCTACCTGATCTACTGCTCAAGTTTGCTGCTAGGAAATTCCCAATACCCTTTCGCATTATTCTTTTACATCTCTCTTTTCCCTCATTCTCAGATCCTCAGAGGTGCTCTCAGCCCCAACTTCCCCGTCTTTCCCCCTCTGTACCAGGCCCACAGAAATGTCTTAAATGACCTTCTTCAGAAGTCTTCACCATGGCTGAGTTTTGAACTTTCAGCCAAACAGTCCCAATAAAGACTTTAATGTAGATAAACATTCTCTTTTGTATTGCCCTGTTCTACTTGGCCACTGGCTAAAAATCTCAGTACTTCTAAGCTAGACAACCCCTAACTAGTTTTTCACAAAATATGTGAACAAGTCCTCTGGCCTTCAGCTGGGGCTTCACAGAGATGGCTACATTTCTAAGATAAAGAAATTACCAACTGGGCTCCATGGTAACAGCTGGCAGGGGGAAAATAAGAAAGGGAAGAAAAAGCTCTCCTCCTCCCAGGTGTCCTTGAAAAGTTAACTTGCCCAGAACAGAAGGAAAAACAGAAACAAATACTGCTTTTTTAAACTTCTGAAGACTGTGAACTTCTGAGCCCCATCCCTTATATGTTGGGTACAAATTTCTGAAACTACCTAATCTTGAGTTTCAGGGGATTAATTGATTACAATAGAAGCAATGCCCTCTGAATCCGGTTGCAACCAAATAGGACTGTTTCCCTCTCTTCAGTGCTATCTTAGGTGCCTTGCTTTGTCAGTGCCTACAACAGCATAATTCTATATACTTAAACATCATTTATGTTTTCATGAAATGATCAAGATATGTGATAAATTGTGTAATGGTGCAGATGTTTCCCAGAGTGCTCTATCATGACGCAGGTTCATTTGAGGATCAAATAGGGGGGGCATACAACCGGTTCCACTGGGAACATATATCCCTCACTTTAGCCATCCTATTAGGAATAGGAGTTGCTGCACGGGTGGGCAGAGAAACCAGTGGCATTGTCCATGGGACACAAAAGATGACCCAATTAGAAGCAGCAATAGAGCAAAAGTAAGATATTAGAACCCTCCTTCAGGGCTTTGCATGAAACTTTAACCTCTCTCTCTGAAGTTGTTTTACAGAACAATTGAGGGTTGGACCTCCTCTTCATTAGAGAAGGGGGCCTTTGTGCTGCATTGAGGGAAGAATGTTGTTTTTATGCTGAGTATACTGGAGTTGTAATAAAATCTATGAGTAAATTTAAAAGACACCTTGAAGAGCATCAACAAGTGAGAGAGGCCCAAAAAGGGTGGCTTGAGTCTTGGTTCACACAGTCCCCCTGGTTAACTACGTTTTTATCAACCCTGGCCGGTCCAATAATAATCCTCATATTATTGCTAACTATAAAACCCTGTTTGCTCAACCGTGTAATGTCTTTTCTCCAGGCTCAAATTGGACGAGTTAAACTTATTGTAATACCCCACTAGCAGACACTGAATGTGACACCCTCCAATGATCATTTTTATGATTAAAATTAGCCAGAAGAAGAAGTGGGGAATGAAATATTAATAAAATAGGTACTTGTCACATCTTGTTTTTCTGTATGCTTAACAGAACACTGTTGAAATCTTGAGAAATGTTTGCAAATCTTGTTCCCAGAATATTCTTTCCCCAATGCCAAATTGCAGAATGTACTCCCTCTCCCAGTTGCATGCAAACCGCCCACTCGCCCTGACCCATCAATACAATTCCCTCCCTTCCCTCTCCAGGGAAAGTATATAAGCTCTACTTCAGCTATTCTCAGGGCTATCTGCTCTATTCAGGTGAGCTCTGAACCCCAGCATGCTGGACACCCAATAGACCCTTTGATGTTGCATGAGATAGTCTGTTGGTAGTCTCCTCCTCTGAAGCTCGCCCCACATTTACTTGGATGATTAAATGTAGAAGAGAACATCCAGTCAAAAAGGGATAGTCTGTAACATTAGGAAGATAGTCAATAAGTTTAGGAAGAAGGGTGAGTATAAGATTTGGAACAAAAGTTTCTTAGCAATAGGATTTCGATTAGAGAGTGAATGTAAATGTCAGCACAGGTGAAGAGTCAGTCACAATGATGAACTGGGGAAAATATGTAGGAAAGCATATATCAATATAGACATTACAAAATCAGGCAGAGTATAAAGTGAGTGATAGGATTAGACATTTTGAACAGGGTTGAGTTTAAATATATAATCTTAGGAAGAAACAAATATGTAGTCACAAATAGGATTGACATTTGAGAGCATTGGGCAAATTTCAGGTGGATGAATATTTCTGAGAATAATCTTGTGAATAGTTGATTATAAATCCACATACATGAACATGAATGAATATAGGGAGTAAATATAAGACACATATATTTCATATTTTGAAAAATCTGGAGAGTGTGTATATATATATATATATATATATATATATATATATACACATATATATATATATACATAAAACACACACACAGACAAAAAAGTAGCAATATATATGTCAATCAAAATTCATTATAAAATATATACCATCCACAGATCTAAAAATATTCATTTTACTGAACATGGATTTATGTATAATGCTGTTCAACTAGCAAGCTCACCCATAGGTTGAATATTCAGTTCCAACAGGGTTTAGTAGGAGTGATCTCTTCTAACAATTTGTATCTGCCAAGTCAGCCACCTCACAAGAATGTACGTGTGGTACCAGGTAGGAATCTATATGTGCATATAAGAATACAGAGAAAGGGAGACAGGAATTCACATATTTGTTAACCTTAAAAATACTAGGACAACTATTTCAACAAACAATTGACTAGATTTATAACTCCAACTCTGTATCATGCAAAAGGCAAGTCCATCTATACACCATGCCTACTCTGAACTGCTTGTATTTCTATTCTTTATGGGTTATTTTTCTCCATCATATTAGGATTAGTAGTCAGAGTCTGGTAGGGTATGGGTTAGAGTCAGGTATTCAGTATTTTGAATTGAAAATAGGACACTGAATCCAATGTGTATGCAAATATATGCTACGGAAAAATCTTCCCACTCTCCTCCAGAACAATGCCTTGACATTACCTTCGCCCCAAGTAAGACCCAATTAGAGGAGAAGAGTTAGAAAATCTGTGAATACATATCTAGAATGGAAAATGCTCCAGATTTCACATCTTTGGAGGTGGTAGAGGAGTTTCCAAAAGTAAGAGACAGGGTAAACACTCCACAAACATGGAGCTCTGCTGGCCAAAAGACTTTTTGAGAATCTGCCTCTGAGGTTGGGCACTTGAAATATATGTTGTTGTCAGGAGCTTTAGCTTTATTTGTAGTGAAACCATCAAAGCTGGATCTGCATCTATGTGACCTGGAGGAAATGGTTACTTATTTTCAAATAAAAATGAGGCAGCAGTGATGAATTCTCTTTTTGTAGGTAAACTTTGGCCACTGAGGGCTAAGGGTCTTGCCGTGTGGACTGTGAAACCCATGGTCATCCTCCAATTTTCGTGGTGTTTCTTGCTGCTGCACTGGGAGTTTGGTATTTGCTTCATGAAATACAACGAGTTCAAATGGGACACAGTGCTGAAGGGAGTTCTGTCAGGTGTGGTTGGCAGGGTCTCCAGGAGAATGCACCAACCAGGGTTCTATCTCAAGTAGCTTGCCCCCTTGACAATAGCAACATGATACTGAACATTGCTCTGAAACCTCTCCATATAAAAATATGCCTTTACATATATGGGTGTGATGGTTGCACCATGTCAGTCACAGCCATTTGGAAGCCAATGGAAGATCCACATGGCCCCACCACAGATGTTTTATCACACATTTGCATAACACAGCTCTAGGCCCACTACTTACCAGGCCCCAACTTACTGGCATCTCTGTTCTACACCATTTTCATGAAACCCAGTCAATCAAGGCCCTGTCTGTTATACTCATGATCATCAACAGGACATCAAAGGTCCTCCAGTGCCAGCTGGTCATCGGAATTTCTAAAATTTCATGGTAATTATCTAGCATTTTTTCACAGATGCATTTGGAGGCCATGTTGGTTTCAATTCATTCAGGAACCATTAAATGGTGAGGAAGCTAATTTCAGGGAAATCTCTGGAGCACTCTCACAGGCAAGTCTACCCAAAGAGTGGCCAAAGAGTCACATGAAGCCAGGCCCATTGAGGTCTACAAAGCGAGGTCCAAGTGTGTTTTGAATCTCAATTATGCCTGCCAAGTCTTTCAGAATAAAATCATGTAATATCCTGGCTGTGATTCCCAGTGTTCTGTGGAAAGCCACTCTGGGCCTTGATCCCAGGTTCCAATGGCAACTCTCATTCCTGGCCTCCTAAAATCCCAACACAATTCATGTCAATACTTCTCTGAGGTCAGTTCCAGAACTCAGTCTCTAAGGGGAATCACAGCAGAATTCATGCCCAGGTGGACCCAGTCATCTCTTCCAACTGCCACACAAATGACCACAATTATAACCAAAACACTCCTACATGGCCCTCATCTTCTACCATAAAGATACTCATCATAACATCTGGATGGAGGTTTTCATGAGAGGCACATCCCAAGACAGTGTCCAAAATAAGCTCCCTTGCCCCTCATTTGCCGAATGACAGGGTGGCTTGGACACCCTTCCTGTGAACCAGGAGTGATCAAATAGGCCTGCCCTTAATACTGCTTCGCTTCTCCAATTTGAGGCTCTCTGACTGTGGGGTCTAGATTGTTTTTGTGAATTGGAGTCATGAGAAAAGCCAAGCACCTCTGCAGAGATTTGAAGAACTCATTTCACCCAAAGGATCCCTATTCTGACATGATGGATTTCAGAATCCTAACAAAAGAAGGCAATATAATTCATGCACATTGATTGAACGTTTTTCCATTTTGGTTTAGATGCACATATGGGATCTTTCTTTACATCCATCAGGTGCTGAGAATCTAAGTCACAGCCTAAAACAGGGCAAAGGGCCTGAATCAGACACATTCTTTTCCAATGAAATTAAGCAAAGAGCCAGAGGTGATGCACATTCATTTCCATTTGAAAACTGTTTTCTTCAGGCTTAACAAAGGGGTTGCATGAGACATAGACCTTTCTGATATTCAGGGCAACAGAACAATAGGTAAGCAAAAGGCCCAAAGCAGGGTATCTCCACTGAGACTTTCCTGGTCACACTGATATCTGAGTTTTCTGAGATACGGGCCATTCCATTCAGGTATCCAGTACATGGCCATGTCAAAGACCTTGGATTTGGTACATATCTTGGACACATAACCATGAGCCTATTCTAGAGAGTGGCCAGAATTCAGGAAGAAAACAGGGACTTAGGAAGGTATTAGGTGTTGCCCGTGCATAAGGCAAGCCACACTCCATTCATAAATTGGGCAGGATAAATGCTGGGAAGCTTTATACTAGACATGACACATCCATTGCTGCATTCTCTTTTCTCATGTCTACTACCACAGGCACAGTGGGATACACAGACATGGAAACACTCACCTCGTCAAACGACTTACCAGAAACAGTTCACTCCAAAACAAACAAACCGCCATTCCTACCTATTTTCAAACATGAGACAAACCACAAACCCACACCCACTCCCAAAAAGGCACCTCCTTCCCCAAGTAGGTGTGTGACTAACCAGAGTGTCCTCTGACTGGTGGCCATACTCTGTTCTTCCGAAATGGCCTGTCCTCTCTCAGATCTGTTTTCCTTGGCAAACTCTGTAAAGTTGTAAGGAAAAAATGGAGAGCTACTACCTGCTTTCTCAGGAAAGTTCCCTCTTCAGAGCTCTCCAGGCATTTGGTAATCCTCACTTCAATAGGTACCAAGAATGACTGACTCTATCCTTGCTAAATCCAAACAAGTGAGCCCACTGGGACTGGGACTGAAACTGCCTCTGGGTGCCTGGCTCCTTGTATACAAAGTTCAGAGAGTTCCATCACCAAGGAAATGAGGTATGTCACATTCTTTGGAACTGAATGAGGTCACTGCCTTGGCAAATGTATATCTTATGATGTACAAAAACTGAAGAAATAATAATGTACCAGTGTCGAATACAAATGAATGACAAATTACATATCATGTCCCATAGGATTCTACTTGCATTGATGTTAGACTGCGTCAGTTACTGTAGAATAATTAGGATTTCTATGCACCATTCACTGAAGTTAGTTTTCAGTACTAGGAAAGAAATATGTATTTCAGGTGGATGAATATTTCTGATTATAATCTTGTGAAAAGTGGATTATAAATCCACATACATGAACATGAATGAATTTAGAGAGTGTATATTAGACACATATATTTCATATTTTGAAAAATTTGGAGAGTATATCTATATCTATATCTACATCTATACACACACACACACACACACACACACACACACACACACAACACTCACAGACATTAAAAAGTACCAATATAAATGCCAATCAAAATTCATCAGTAAATATATATCATCCACAAATGCAAAAATATTTATTTTACTGAACATGAGTTAATGTATAATGTTGTTCTACTAGGACGCTCTCCTATAGGTTGAATTTTCATTTCCAACAGCATTAAGGAGGAGTGAACACTTCTCACAATTTGTATCTGCCAAGACAGCCACCTCACAAAAATGTACGTGTGATACCTGGTAGGATTCTATATATGCATATGAATATACATGTGTGAATAGGCTACAGAAAAGGGAAACAAGAATTCACATATTTGTTAAGTTTAAATACACGTGGAGAATATTTCAATTAAAATTTGACTAGATTTATAACTCCTACCTTATATAATGCATATGTCAAATCCAACTATACAACATGTCTCCTCTGAAGTGCTTGTATTTCCATTGTGTTGGGTTAATTTTCTCCATTATATTAGGATGAATAGTCTGAGACTACTAGGTATGGGTTAGTGTCAGGGATTCAGTATTTCGAATGGAAAATTGGAAAATGAATCCAATGTGTATGTAAATATATGCTGCACAAATATCCTCCTGCTCTCTTCCAGAACAATGCCTTGACATTACCTTCACCCCAAGTAAGACACAATTAGAGGAGAAGAGTTACAAAATCAGTGAATACATATCTGGAATGGAAAATGCTCAGGACTTCACATCCTTGGAGGTGGTAGAGGAGTTTCCAAAACTAAGGGACAGGGTAAACACTCCACAATCATGGAGCTCTGCTGGCCTAAAAACTTTTTGAGAAACTGCCTCTGAGCTTCCACACTTGAAATATATGTTGTTTTCAGGAGATTTGGATTCCTCTGTAGTGAGACCATCAAAGCTGGGTCTGCATCTATGTGACCTGGAGGACATGGTTTCTTATTTTCCAATGAACAAGATGAAGCAGTGCTGAATCCTCTCTTTGTAGGTAAACTGAGGCCACTGGGGACTAAGTGTCTCCCCGTGTGGACTGTGATGCCATTTGGTCCTCCTCCAATTTGTGGTGTTTTTGCTGCTGCACTGTGAGTTTGGTATTTGTTTCATGAAATACTAGGAGCTAAACTGGGACACAGTGCTGGAGGGAGTTCTGTCACGTGTGGTGGGTCAGGGTCTGCAAGAGAATGCACCAACTATACTCCTATCTCTCACAGCTTGCCCCATTGCCCCCTTGTCCATATCAACCTGATTCTTAATTTTCCTCTGAAAACTCTCCATATAACAAGATGCCTTTACATATAAGGGTCTGCTGGCTGCACCATGTAAGTTACAAGCCATTTGGAATTCAATGGTAGATCCACATGGCCCTACCACGGATGTTTTATCAAACACCTCCCCACCACTGCTCTAGACCCACTACTCAGCAGGCTCCAACTTACTGGCATCTCTGTTCTACACCATTTTCATGAAACTCAGTAAATCAAGGCACTGTCTGGTATACTCATGATGAGCAACAGGACATCCAATATTTCTCCAGTGCCACCTGATCATAGGAATTTCAAAAATTTCATGGTATTTATCTAGCCATTTTTCAAGCTTGAAGTTGGAGGCACTGTTGGTTTCAGTTCATTCAGCAAACATTAAATGGTGAGGAAGCTCATTTCAATGAAATCTCTGGAGAACTCTCACAGGCACGGCTTCCCAAAGAGTGGACAAAAGGTCACATTAGGCCAGGCCCATTGAGGTCTACAATGTGAGGTCCATGTGTGTTTTGACTCTCAACTATGGCTGCCATTTCTTTAAGAATAAAATCATGTGATATCCTTGCTGAGATTCCCAGGCCTCTGTGGAAATCCACCCGGGGCCTAGGTCTCAGTTTCCAAGAGCGACTTTCATGCGTGGCCTCTTAAAATCCCAACAAAATTCATGGCAATGCTTCTCTGAGTTCAGTTCCAAAACCCAGTCTCTAAGGGGAATCACACCAGAGTTCAAGCCCACGTGGACCCAGTCATTTTTTCCAATGCAACACAAATGACCAAAATTAAAACCAAAACACTCCCACATGGCCTTCATCTTATTCCATATAGTCAATCATCTTAACCTCTGGCTGGAGGTTTCCATGAGGGGCGCAGCCCAAGACAGTGTCCAAAATCAGCTCGTTTGCCCCTCATTTGCCTAAAGTCAGGGTAGCCTGGACACCGTTTCTGTGAACCAGGAGTGAACAAATAAGCCTGCCGTTAATACTTCTTTGTTTCTCCAATTTGAGGCCTACTGATTTTAGGTATCGATTCTTTAGGTGATTTAGAGTCATGCGAAAACACAAGCACCTCTGCAGGGCTTTGAAGAACTCATTTGACCCAAAGAATCCCTATTCTCATTTGATGGAGTGCAGGAACCTAACAGAGGAAGGCAAGAGACTTCATCCACAATGAATGATATTTTTTGCCATTTTGGTTTGGAAGCTCACATGGGATCATTCTTAAGATCAATCAGGTGCTGAGAATCTAAGTCACAGCCACACACAGGTCCAGGAGGCTGATAAAGAGCCACAGGTGAGGCCCATTCATTTCCATCTGAAAACTGTTTTCTTCAGGCTTCACAAAGGGGTGGCCTGAGGCAAAGACCTTCCTGACATTCAGTGCAACACAACAATAAGTAAGCAAAAGGCCCAAAGCAGGGTTTCTGCACTGAGACTTTCCTGGTCACACTGATATCTGAGTTTTCTGAGATGCTCGCCATTCTCTTCAGCTATCCAGTACATGGCCATGTCACAGAGCTTGGAGGTGGTACATATTTTGGACACAAATCCATGAGCCTATTCTGGAGAGTGGCCAGAATTCAGGAAGAAAACAACAACTTAGAAAGATAGCAGGTGTTGCACATCGATAAGACAAGCTGCAGTCCATTCATATATTGGGCAGGATGAATTATGGGAAGATTTATACTAGACAGGACACATCCATTAATGCATTCTCTTTTCTAATGTCTACAACAACGGACACAGTGGGATACACAGAAAGAGAAACACTCGCCGTGTCAAATGACTTACTAGAAACTGTCCACTCCAAACCAAAGAAACCGCCTTTCCTATCTATTCTCAGAACATGAGACAAAACAACAAACCCACACCCACTCCCACAAAGGCATCTTTTTCCCTCCAAGTATGTCTGTGACTATCCGGAGTGTCCTCTGACTGGTGGGCCATACTATGTTCCCCCGAAATGGCCTGTCTTCTCTCAGATCTTGTTTCTTTGACCAACTCTGTGAAGATGTCAGGAAAAAGTGGTTAGCCACCACCTGTTTTCTCAGGAAAGGTCCATCTTCAGAGCTCTCCTGGCATTTGGCCATCCTCACATCATTAGGTACCAAGAAAACTGACTCTGTCCTTGGTAAATCCAAACAAGTGAGCCCACTGGGACTGGGACTGGGACTGCCTCTGGGTGCCTGGCTTCTTGGATACCAAGTTCAGAGAGTTCCATCACCAAGGAAATGAGGTATGTCACATTCTTTGGAACTGAATGAGGTCACTGCCTTGGCAACCACTTTGTCCTAACAGTTGCTTCCAAGGGTAACATAAGATGGAGGTTGCCCCTACTTCCTGTGACACTTTCATAAGGTAGAATGCTTATCACCATTGGCACCCGGGAACAGCTCTCCACTCAGCCCTGGTTTGGTCCATCTTCTGTACAATAAGAAGAGAGAGAGGCAGATTCAGACACATCCCTTCATCCTGACCAGGTTGTTTGCCATGGAAGATAACTTTTGCTCTCTCAGGTGCTTCATACCTGCCTACAACTTCTCCAGGTATCATTTGTGTGTGGACATTTGAGTTTCTCATCAGGTTGAAGGTCCCCAACTTTCCTGTATTGTAAGAACCACTCTGTCCCTGCTCTTCTGTAAAATGATTGAGGGAACAGTGTATACTTGGGGTTAAAAACAGGTTTGATTTGGATTACGAGTGATTCTGTGTGATGAATAATGGTATTGGGAACCTGCAATATTTACAAGAATATAGAGGTGAAATATAAGTAGGAAAACAGAAATCTAGGTATGATTTGAAGCCCAGAAGGGTTTTGCCCTTGATTGGGATACTTAGCTTTGAATGATGTTCTGCAAAGATGCCTCAGATAATTCGATATACAATGGCATAGGACCTTGTACATTGGATGATTGAATTTAGAAGAGAACATCCAGTCAAAAAGGGATATTCAGTAGGATTAGGAAGATAGTCGGTAGGTTTAGGAAGAAGAGTGAGTATAGGATTTGGACCAAAAGTTCTTTAGCAATAGACTTTCGGTTGTTGAGGGAATGTAAATGTCAGCACATATGAAGAGTCAGTCACTATGTTGAACTGGGGAAAATATGTAGAAAAGCAGATATCAATAGAAACATTACGAAATCAGGCAAAGTATAAAGTGAGTGATAGAATTAGACATTTTCAACAGGGTTGAGTTTGAATATATAAATTAGGAAAAAAAACAAATATGTAGTCACCAATAGGATTGACAATTGACAGCATTAGGCAACCTGGACATGGATGTTTTTAGAAATCCATGTTCACTTTCCATTTAGGCTTTGGTACAATCATAAGTGTGACCTTTCCATTTTTTGTCCAGAATATTACTGTGATAATGAGATGACATGAGTATTTCTTTCACCATTTCTGGGAGCAATATATTGAAGATGTAAAATGAGAATCGGGGGTACAAAGTGGTCTACCCTGTTTCTAGGAACATAGAGAAAAAGCATGAATAGACCATACTGTGAATAAATAATATAAATTTTGAACTTTAAATAATGAATTGAACTGATATCTGAAAAATTAAAGGAAATCTTATATTGATATACAATCATTCATTCCAACCAGGTATATATGTAATGGAAATATTTGTGTTTAGGTTTATCATGAAGAGTGTGTGAGTTTTGCTTCAAAATGATTATGGAAATTCAAAATAATGTGTTTGGAAAGAAGTCTCATGAAAAGACCAGTCAAGAAACCCTGACAATACATGTGTTCTGAAGCAAGAAGTGGTGAAAGTTGAAACAAATGCTTATTAATTTGTGAACTTGTGGATGAAATGTATATCCTGTGATGTGCAAAAACTGAAGAAACAATAATGTACCAGTGTCGAATACAAATGAATGACAAATTACATATCATGTCCCATAGGAGTCTACTTGCATTGATGTTAGACTGGGTCAGTTACTGTAGAATAATTAGGATTTGTATGCACCATTCACTGAAGTTCGTTTTCAGTACTAGGAAACAAATATGTATTTCAGGTGGATGAATATTTCTGATTATAATCTTGTGAAAAGTGGATTATAAATCCACATACATGAACATGAATGAATTTAGAGAGTGTATATTAGACACATATATTTCATATTTTGAAAAATTTGGAGAGTATATCTATATCTATATCTACATCTATACACACACACACACACACACACACACAACACTCACAGACATTAAAAAGTACCAATATAAATGCCAATCGAAATTCATCAGTAAATATATATCATCCACAAATGCAAAAATATTTATTTTACTGAACATGAGTTAATGTATAATGTTGTTCTACTAGGACGCTCTCCTATAGGATGAATTTTCATTTCCAACAGCATTAAGGAGGAGTGAACACTTCTCACAATTTGTATCTGCCAAGACAGCCACCTCACAAAAATGTACGTGTGATACCTGGTAGGATTCTATATATGCATATAAATATACATGTGTGAATAGGCTACAGAAAAGGGAAACAAGAATTCACATATTTGTTAAGTTTAAAAACACGTGGAGAATATTTCAATTAAAATTTGACTAGATTTATAACTCCTACCTTATATAATGCATATGTCAAGTCCAACTATACAACATGTCTCCTCAGAAGTGCTTGTATTTCCATTGTGTGGGGTTAATTTTCTCCATTATATTAGGATGAATAGTCTGAGACTACTAGGTATGGGTTAGTGTCAGGGATTCAGTATTTCGAATGGAAAATTGGAAAATGAATCCAATGTGTATGTAAATATATGCTGCACAAATATCCTCCTGCTCTCATCCAGAACAATGCCTTGACATTACCTTCACCCCAAGTAAGACACAATTAGAGGAGAAGAGTTACAAAATCAGTGAATACATATCTGGAATGGAAAATGCTCAGGAGTTCACAACCTTGGAGGTGGTAGAGGAGTTTCCAAAACTAAGGGACAGGGTAAACACTCCACAAACATGGAGCTCTGCTGGCCTAAAAACTTTTTGAGAAACTGCCTCTGAGCTTCCACACTTGAAATATATGTTGTTTTCAGGAGATTTGGATTCCTCTGTAGTGAGACCATCAAAGCTGGGTCTGCATCTATGTGACCTGGAGGACATGGTTTCTTATTTTCCAATGAACAAGATGAAGCAGTGCTGAATCCTCTCTTTGTAGGTAAACTGAGGCCACTGGGGACTAAGTGTCTCCCCGTGTGGACTGTGATGCCATTTGGTCCTCCTCCAATTTGTGGTGTTTTTGCTGCTGCACTGTGAGTTTGGTATTTGTTTCACGAAATACTAGGAGCTAAACTGGGACACAGTGCTGGAGGGAGTTCTGTCACGTGTGGTGGGTCAGGGTCTGCAAGAGAATGCACCAACTAGGCTCCTATCTCTCACAGCTTGCCCCATTGCCCCCTTGTCCATATCAACCTGATTCTTAATTTTCCTCTGAAAACTCTCCATATAACAAGATGCCTTTACATATAAGGGTCTGCTGGCTGCACCATGTAAGTTACAAGCCATTTGGAATTCAATGGTAGATCCACATGGCCCTACCACGGATGTTTTATGAAACACCTCCCCACCACTGCTCTAGACCCACTACTCAGCAGGCTCCAACTTACTGGCATCTCTGTTCTACACCATTTTCATGAAACTCAGTAAATCAAGGCACTGTCTGGTATACTCATGATGAGCAACAGGACATCCAATGTTTCTCCAGTGCCACCTGGTCATAGGAATTTCAAAAATTTCATGGTATTTATCTAGCCATTTTTCAAGCATGAAGTTGGAGGCACTGTGGGTTTCAGTTCATTCAGCAAACATTAAATGATGAGGAAGCTCATTTCAATGAAATCTCTGGAGAACTCTCACAGGCACGGCTTCCCAAAGAGTGGACAAAAGGTCACATTAGGCCAGGCCCATTGAGGTCTACAATGTGAGGTCCATGTGTGTTTTGACTCTCAACTGTGGCTGCCATTTCTTTAAGAATAAAATCATGTGATATCCTTGCTGAGATTCCCAGGCCTCTGTGGAAATCCACCCGGGGCCTAGGTCTCAGTTTCCAAGAGCGACTTTCATGCGTGGCCTCTTAAAATCCCAACAAAATTCATGGCAATGCTTCTCTGAGTTCAGTTCCAAAACCCAGTCTCTAAGGGGAATCACACCAGAGTTCAAGCCCACGTGGACCCAGTCATTTTTTCCAATGCCACACAAATGACCAAAATTAAAACCAAAACACTCCCACATGGCCCTCATCTTATTCCATATAGTCAATCATCTTAACCTCTGGCTGGAGGTTTCCATGAGTGGCGCAGCCCAAGACAGTGTCCAAAATCAGCTAGTTTGCCCCTCATTTGCCTAAAGTCAGGGTAGCCTGGACACCGTTTCTGTGAACCAGGAGTGAACAAATAAGCCTGCCGTTAATACTTCTGTGTTTCTCCAATTTGAGGCCTACTGATTTTAGTTATCGATTCTTTAGGTGATTTAGAGTCATGCGAAAACACAAGCACCTCTGCAGGGCTTTGAAGAACTCATTTGACCCAAAGAATCCCTATTCTCATTTGATGGAGTGCAGGAACCTAACAGAGGAAGGCAAGAGACTTCATCCACAATGAATGAAATTTTTTGCCATTTTGGTTTGGAAGCTCACATGGGATCATTCTTAAGATCCATCAGGTGCTGAGAATCTAAGTCACAGCCAAAAACAGGTCCAAGAGGCTGATAAAGACACATCCCTTTCCAAAGCAATTAAGCAAAGAGCCACAGGTGAGGCCCATTCATTTCCATTTGAAAACTGTTTTCTTCAGGCTTCACAAAGGGGTGGCCTGAGGCAAAGACCTTCCTGACATTCAGTGCAACACAACAATAAGTAAGCAAAAGGCCCAAAGCAGGGTTTCTGCACTGAGACTTTCCTGGTCACACTGATATCTGAGTTTTCTGAGATGCTCGCCATTCTCTTCAGCTATCCAGTACATGGCCATGTCACAGAGCTTGGAGGTGGTACATATTTTGGACACAAATCCATGAGCCTATTCTGGAGAGTGGCCAGAATTCAGGAAGAAAACAACAACTTAGAAAGATAGCAGGTGTTGCACATCGATAAGACAAGCTGCAGTCCATTCATATATTGGGCAGGATGAATTATGGGAAGATTTATACTAGACAGGACACATCCATTAATGCATTCTCTTTTCTAATGTCTACAACAACGGACACAGTGGGATACACAGAAACAGAAACACTCGCCGTGTCAAATGACTTACTAGAAATTGTCCACTCCAAACCAAACAAACCGACTTTCCTATCTATTCTCAGAACATGAGACAAAACAACAAACCCACACCCACTCCCACAAAGGCACCTCCTTCCCCCAAGTAGGTCTGTGACTATCCGAAGTGTCCTCTGACTGGGGGGCCATACTATGTTCCCCCGAAATGGCCTGTCTTCCCTAAGATCTTGTTTCCTTGACCAACTCTGTGAAGATGTCAGGAAAAAGTGGTTAGCCACTACCTGTTTTCTCAGGAAAGGTCCATCTTCAGAGCTCTCCTGGCATTTGGCCATCCTCACATCATTAGGTACCAAGAAAACTGACTCTGTCCTTGGTAAATCCAAACAAGTGAGCCCACTGGGACTGGGACTGGGACTGCCTCTGGGTGCCTGGCTTCTTGGATACCAAGTTCAGAGAGTTCCATCACCAAGGAAATGAGGTATGTCACATTCTTTGGAACTGAATGAGGTCACTGCCTTGGCAACCACTTTGTCCTAACAGTTGCTTCCAAGGGTAACATAAGATGGAGGTTGCCCCTACTTCCTGTGACACTTTCATAAGGTAGAATGTATATCAACCATTGGCACCCGGGAACAGCTCTCCACTCAGGCCTGGTTTGGTCCATCTTCTCTACAATAAGAAGAGAGAGATTCAGATTCAGACACATCCCTTCATCCTGACCAGGTTGTTTGCCATGGAAGATGACTTTTGCTCTCTCAGGTGCTTCATACCTGCCTACAACTTCTCCAGGTATCATTTGTGCATGGACATTTGAGGTTCTCATCAGGTGGAAGGTCCCCAACTTTCCTGTATTGTAAGAACCACTCTGTCCCTGCTCTTCTGTAAAATGATTGAGGGAACAGTGTATACTTGGGGTTAAAAACAGGTTTGATTTGGATTACGAGTGATTCTGTGTGATGAATAATGGTATTGGGAACCTGCAATATTTACAAGAATATAGAGGTGAAATATAAGTAGGAAAACAGAAATCTAGGTATGATTTGAAGCCCAGAAGGGTTTTGCCCTTGATTGGGATACTTAGCTTTGAATGATGTTCTGCAAAGATGCCTCAGATAATTCGATATACAATGGCATAGGACCTTGTACATTGGATGATTGAATTTAGAAGAGAACATCCAGTCAAAAAGGGATATTCAGTAGGATTAGGAAGATAGTCGGTAGGTTTAGGAAGAAGAGTGAGTATAGGATTTGGACCAAAAGTTCTTTAGCAATAGACTTTCGGTTGTTGAGTGAATGTAAATGTCAGCACATATGAAGAGTCAGTCACTATGTTGAACTGGGGAAAATATGTAGAAAAGCAGATATCAATAGAAACATTACGAAATCAGGCAAAGTATAAAGTGAGTGATAGAATTAGACATTTTCAACAGGGTTGAGTTTGAATATATAAATTAGGAAAAAAAACAAATATGTAGTCACCAATAGGATTGACAATTGACAGCATTAGGCAACCTGGACATGGATGTTTTTAGAAATCCATGTTCACTTTCCATTTAGGCTTTGGTACAATCATAAGTGTGACCTTTCCATTTTTTGTCCAGAATATTACTGTGATAATGAGATGACATGAGTATTTCTTTCACCATTTCTGGGAGCAATATATTGAAGATGTAAAATGAGAATCGGGGGTACAAAGTGGTCTACCCTGTTTCTAGGAACATAGAGAAAAAGCATGAATAGACCATACTGTGAATAAATAATATAACTTTTTTGAACTTTAAATAATGAATTGAACTGATATCTGAAAAATTAAAGGAAATCTTATATTGATATACAATCATTCATTCCAACCAGGTATATATGTAATGGAAATATTTGTGTTTAGGTTTATCATGAAGAGTGTGTGAGTTTTGCTTCAAAATGATTATGGAAATTCAAAATAATGTGTTTGGAAAGAAGTCTCATGAAAAGACCAGTCAAGAAACCCTGACAATACATGTGTTCTGAAGCAAGAAGTGGTGAAAGTTGAAACAAATGCTTATTAATTTGTGAACTTGTGGATGAAATGTATATCCTGTGATGTGCAAAAACTGAAGAAACAATAATGTACCAGTGTCGAATACAAATGAATGACAAATTACATATCATGTCCCATAGGAGTCTACTTGCATTGATGTTAGACTGGGTCAGTTACTGTAGAATAATTAGGATTTGTATGCACCATTCACTGAAGTTCGTTTTCAGTACTAGGAAACAAATATGTATTTCAGGTGGATGAATATTTCTGATTATAATCTTGTGAAAAGTGGATTATAAATCCACATACATGAACATGAATGAATTTAGAGAGTGTATATTAGACACATATATTTCATATTTTGAAAAATTTGGAGAGTATATCTATATCTATATCTACATCTATACACACACACACACACACACACACACAACACTCACAGACATTAAAAAGTACCAATATAAATGCCAATCGAAATTCATCAGTAAATATATATCATCCACAAATGCAAAAATATTTATTTTACTGAACATGAGTTAATGTATAATGTTGTTCTACTAGGACGCTCTCCTATAGGTTGAATTTTCATTTCCAACAGCATTAAGGAGGAGTGAACACTTCTCACAATTTGTATCTGCCAAGACAGCCACCTCACAAAAATGTACGTGTGATACCTGGTAGGATTCTATATATGCATATAAATATACATGTGTGAATAGGCTACAGAAAAGGGAAACAAGAATTCACATATTTGTTAAGTTTAAAAACACGTGGAGAATATTTCAATTAAAATTTGACTAGATTTATAACTCCTACCTTATATAATGCATATGTCAAGTCCAACTATACAACATGTCTCCTCAGAAGTGCTTGTATTTCCATTGTGTGGGGTTAATTTTCTCCATTATATTAGGATGAATAGTCTGAGACTACTAGGTATGGGTTAGTGTCAGGGATTCAGTATTTCGAATGGAAAATTGGAAAATGAATCCAATGTGTATGTAAATATATGCTGCACAAATATCCTCCTGCTCTCATCCAGAACAATGCCTTGACATTACCTTCACCCCAAGTAAGACACAATTAGAGGAGAAGAGTTACAAAATCAGTGAATACATATCTGGAATGGAAAATGCTCAGGAGTTCACAACCTTGGAGGTGGTAGAGGAGTTTCCAAAACTAAGGGACAGGGTAAACACTCCACAAACATGGAGCTCTGCTGGCCTAAAAACTTTTTGAGAAACTGCCTCTGAGCTTCCACACTTGAAATATATGTTGTTTTCAGGAGATTTGGATTCCTCTGTAGTGAGACCATCAAAGCTGGGTCTGCATCTATGTGACCTGGAGGACATGGTTTCTTATTTTCCAATGAACAAGATGAAGCAGTGCTGAATCCTCTCTTTGTAGGTAAACTGAGGCCACTGGGGACTAAGTGTCTCCCCGTGTGGACTGTGATGCCATTTGGTCCTCCTCCAATTTGTGGTGTTTTTGCTGCTGCACTGTGAGTTTGGTATTTGTTTCACGAAATACTAGGAGCTAAACTGGGACACAGTGCTGGAGGGAGTTCTGTCACGTGTGGTGGGTCAGGGTCTGCAAGAGAATGCACCAACTAGGCTCCTATCTCTCACAGCTTGCCCCATTGCCCCCTTGTCCATATCAACCTGATTCTTAATTTTCCTCTGAAAACTCTCCATATAACAAGATGCCTTTACATATAAGGGTCTGCTGGCTGCACCATGTAAGTTACAAGCCATTTGGAATTCAATGGTAGATCCACATGGCCCTACCACGGATGTTTTATCAAACACCTCCCCACCACTGCTCTAGACCCACTACTCAGCAGGCTCCAACTTACTGGCATCTCTGTTCTACACCATTTTCATGAAACTCAGTAAATCAAGGCACTGTCTGGTATACTCATGATGAGCAACAGGACATCCAATGTTTCTCCAGTGCCACCTGGTCATAGGAATTTCAAAAATTTCATGGTATTTATCTAGCCATTTTTCAAGCATGAAGTTGGAGGCACTGTGGGTTTCAGTTCATTCAGCAAACATTAAATGATGAGGAAGCTCATTTCAATGAAATCTCTGGAGAACTCTCACAGGCACGGCTTCCCAAAGAGTGGACAAAAGGTCACATTAGGCCAGGCCCATTGAGGTCTACAATGTGAGGTCCATGTGTGTTTTGACTCTCAACTATGGCTGCCATTTCTTTAAGAATAAAATCATGTGATATCCTTGCTGAGATTCCCAGGCCTCTGTGGAAATCCACCCGGGGCCTAGGTCTCAGTTTCCAAGAGCGACTTTCATGCGTGGCCTCTTAAAATCCCAACAAAATTCATGGCAATGCTTCTCTGAGTTCAGTTCCAAAACCCAGTCTCTAAGGGGAATCACACCAGAGTTCAAGCCCACGTGGACAAAGTCATTTTTTCCAATGCCACACAAATGACCAAAATTAAAACCAAAACACTCCCACATGGCGTTCATCTTATTCCATATAGTCAATCATCTTAACCTCTGGGTGGAGGTTTCCATGAGTGGCGCAGCCCAAGACAGTGTCCAAAATCAGCTCGTTTGCCCCTCATTTGCCTAAAGTCAGGGTAGCCTGGACACCGTTTCTGTGAACCAGGAGTGAACAAATAAGCCTGCCGTTAATACTTCTGTGTTTCTCCAATTTGAGGCCTACTGATTTTAGGTATCGATTCTTTAGGTGATTTAGAGTCATGCGAAAACACAAGCACCTCTGCAGGGCTTTGAAGAACTCATTTGACCCAAAGAATCCCTATTCTCATTTGATGGAGTGCAGGAACCTAACAGAGGAAGGCAAGAGACTTCATCCACAATGAATGAAATTTTTTGCCATTTTGGTTTGGAAACTCACATGGGATCATTCTTAAGATCCATCAGGTGCTGAGAATCTAAGTCACAGCCAAAAACAGGTCCAAGAGGCTGATAAAGACACATCCCTTTCCAAAGCAATTAAGCAAAGAGCCACAGGTGAGGCCCATTCATTTCCATTTGAAAACTGTTTTCTTCAGGCTTCACAAAGGGGTGGCCTGAGGCAAAGACCTTCCTGACATTCAGTGAAACACAACAATAAGTAAGCAAAAGGCCCAAAGCAGGGTTTCTGCACTGAGACTTTCCTGGTCACACTGATATCTGAGTTTTCTGAGATGCTCGCCATTCTCTTCAGCTATCCAGTACATGGCCATGTCACAGAGCTTGGCGGTGGTACATATTTTGGACACAAATCCATGAGCCTATTCTGGAGAGTGGCCAGAATTCAGGAAGAAAACAAGAACTAGAAAGATAGCAGGTGTTGCAAATTGATAATACAAGCTGCAGTCCATTCATATATTGGGCAGGATGAATTATGGGAAGATTTATACTAGACAGGACACATCCATTAATGCATTCTCATTTCTAATGTCTACAACAACGGACACAGTGGGATACACAGAAACAGAAACACTCGCCGTGTCAAATGACTTACTAGAAACTGTCCACTCCAAACCAAACAAACCGACTTTCCTATCTATTCTCAGAACATGAGACAAAACAACAAACCCACACCCACTCCCACAAAGGCACCTCCTTCCCCCAAGTAGGTCTGTGACTATCCGAAGTGTCCTCTGACTGGGGGGCCATACTATGTTCCCCCGAAATGGCCTGTCTTCCCTCAGATCTTGTTTCCTTGACCAACTCTGTGAAGATGTCAGGAAAAAGTGGTTAGCCACTACCTGTTTTCTCAGGAAAGGTCCATCTTCAGAGCTCTCCTGGCATTTGGCCATCCTCACATCATTAGGTACCAAGAAAACTGACTCTGTCCTTGGTAAATCCAAACAAGTGAGCCCACTGGGACTGGGACTGGGACTGCCTCTGGGTGCCTGGCTTCTTGGATACCAAGTTCAGAGAGTTCCATCACCAAGGAAATGAGTTATGTCACATTCTTTGGAACTGAATGAGGTCACTGCCTTGGCAACCACTTTGTCCTAACAGTTGCTTCCAAGGGTAACATAAGATGGAGGTTGCCCCTACTTTCTGTGACACTTTCATAAGGTAGAATGTATATCAACCATTGGCACCCGGGAACAGCTCTCCACTCAGGCCTGGTTTGGTCCATCTTCTCTACAATAAGAAGAAAGAGATTCAGATTCAGACACATCCCTTCATCCTGACCAGGTTGTTTGCCATGGAAGATGACTTTTGCTCTCTCAGGTGCTTCATACCTGCCTACAACTTCTCCAGGTATCATTTGTGCATGGACATTTGAGGTTCTCATCAGGTGGAAGGTCCCCAACTTTCCTGTATTGTAAGAACCACTCTGTCCCTGCTCTTCTGTAAAATGATTGAGGGAACAGTGTATACTTGGGGTTAAAAACAGGTTTGATTTGGGTTACGAGTGATTCTGTGTGATGAATAATGGTATTGGGAACCTGCAATATTTACAAGAGTATAGAGGTGAAATATAAGTAGGAAAACAGAAATCTAGGTATGATTTGAAGCCCAGAAGTGTTTTGCCCTTGATTGGGATACTTAGCTTTGAATTATGTTCTGCAAAGATGCCTCAGATAATTCGATATACAATGGCATAGGACCTTGTACATTGAGTGATTGAATTTAGAAGAGAAAATCCAGTCAAAAAGGGATATTCAGTAGGATTAGGAAGATAGTCTGTAGGTTTAGGAAGAAGAGTGAGTATAGGATTTGGACCAAAAGTTCTTTAGCAATAGACTTTCGGTTGTTGAGTGAATGTAAATGTCAGCACATATGAATAGTCAGTCACTATGTTGAACTGGGGAAAATATGTAGAAAAGCAGATATCAATAGAAACATTACGAAATCAGGCAAACTATAAAGTGAGTGATAGAATTAGACATTTTCAACAGGGTTGAGTTTGAATATATAAATTAGGAAAAAAACAAATATGTAGTCACCAATAGGATTGACAATTGACAGCATTAGGCAACCTGGACATGGATGTTTTTAGAAATCCATGTTCAATTTCCATTTAGGCTTTGGTACAATCATAAGTGTGACCTTTCCATTTTTTGTTCAAAATATTACTGTGATAATGAGGTGACATGAGTATTTCTTTCACCATTTCTGGGAGCAATATATTGAAGATGTAAAATGAGAATCGGGGGTACAAAGAGGTGTACCCTGTTTCTAGGAACATAGAGAAAAGCATGAATAGACCATACTGTGAATAAATAATATAACTTTTTTGAACTTTAAATAATGAATTGAACTGATATCTGAAAAATTAAAGGAAATCGGATATTGATATACAATCATTCATTCCAACCAGGTATATATCTAATGGAAATATTTGTGTTTAGGTTTATCATGAAGAGTGTGTGAGTTTTGCTTCAAAATGATTATGGAAATTCAAAATAATGTGTTTGGAAAGAAGTCTCATGAAAAGACCAGTCAAGAAACCCTGACAATACATGTGTTCTGAAGCAAGAAGTGGTGAAAGTTGAAACAAATGCTTATTAATTTGTGAACTTGTGGATGAAATGTATATCCTGTGATGTGCAAAAACTGAAGAAACAATAATGTACCAGTGTCGAATACAAATGAATGACAAATTACATATCATGTCCCATAGGAGTCTACTTGCATTGATGTTAGACTGGGTCAGTTACTGTAGAATAATTAGGATTTGTATGCACCATTCACTGAAGTTAGTTTTCAGTACTAGGAAACAAATATGTATTTCAGGTGGATGAATATTTCTGATTATAATCTTGTGAAAAGTGGATTATAAATCCACATACATGAACATGAATGAATTTAGAGTGTGTATATTAGACACATATATTTCATATTTTGAAAAATTTGGAGAGTATATCTATATCTATATCTATATCTATCTATCTATATATATATATATATATATATATATATATATATATATATATATATATATATATATATACACACCCACACACAGACACAACACTCACAGACATTAAAAAGTACCAATATAAATGCCAATCGAAATTCATCAGTAAATATGTATCATCCACAAATGCAAAAATATTTATTTTACTGAACATGAGTTAATGTATAATGTTGTTCTACTAGGACGCTCTCCTATAGGTTGAATTTTCATTTCCAACAGCATTTAGGAGGAGTGAACTCTTCTCACAATTTGTATCTGCCAAGACAGCCATCTCACAAAAATGTACGTGTGATACCTGGTAGGATTCTATATATGCATATAAATATACATGTGTGAATAGGCTACAGAAAAGGGAAACAAGAATTCACATATTTGTTAAGTTTAAAAACACATGGAGAGTATTTCAATTAAAATTTGACTAGATTTATAACTCCTACCTTATATAATGCAAATGTCAAGTCCAACTATACAACATGTCTCTGGAGAACCTTTGGATGTCCTGTTGTTTATCATGAGTATACTAGACAGTGCCTTGATTGACTGTGTTTCATGAAAATGATCTAGAACAGACATGCCAGTAAGTTGGTGCCTGCTGAGTAGTGTGCCTAGAGCAGTGGTGTGTATGTGTGTCATAATACATCTCTGATGTGGCCATATGGATTTGCCATTGGCTTCCAAATGGCTTGTGACAGACATGGTGAGGCCAGCAGACACTAATATGTAAGGGCGTCTTGTTATATGGAGAGGTTTCATGGCAATGTTAAGAATCAGGTTGCAATAGACAAGGGAAAAAGCTATGTGGGATAGAAGCCTGGTTGGTGCATTCTCCTGCAGACCCTGACCCACCACATGTGGCAGAACTCCATCCAGCACTGTGTCCCTTTTGAACTCCTTGTATTTCGTGAAGCAAATACCAAACTCCCAATGCAGGAGAAAGAAAAACCATCAAAAAGTGGAGGATGACCAAATGGCTTCACAGCCCAGATGGGGAGAGACTTAGCACGCACTGGTCACATTTTACTTAAAAGAGAGAATTCACCACTGCTGCCTCATGTTCATTAGAAAATAAGAAACCATGTCCTCCAGGTCACATAGAATCAGACCCAGCTTTGATGGTCTCACGACAAAGGAAGCTAAAGCTCCTGAAAACAACATATATTTCAAGTGCCCAACCTCAGAGGCAGTTTATCAAGAAGTCCTTTAGGCCAGCAGAGCTCCATGTTTGTGGAGTTTTTAACCTGTCCCTTACTTATGGAAACTTCTCTACCACATCCAAGGTTGTGAACTCATGAGCATTTTCCATTCCAGTTATATATTCACAGATTTTATAACTCTTCTCCACGAATTGTGTCTTACTTGGGGCGAAGGTAATGTCAAGGCATTGTTCTAGATGAGAGAGGGAAAATATTTTGTGTAGCACATATTTGATAGACATTGGATTCTTTTTCCTATTTTCCATTCAAAATACTGAATCCCTGACACTAACACATACCCTACTAGACTCTGACTACTAATCCTAATATGATGGAGAAAAATAACCCAAATAGAACAGAAATACAAGCAGGTCAGAGGAGGCATGGTGTATTTTTGAACTTTTCTTTTGCATAATAAATGGTAGGTGTTATAAATCTAGTGAATTTTTATTTGGAATAGTTTTTCATGTGTTTTTAAAATTAACAAATATGTGAATCCCTGCCTCCCTTTCTTTGTAGCCTATACAGCACATGTATTTTTATATGTACATATAGAATCCTACCTGGTATCACACGTACATTTTTGTGAGGTTGCTGACTCGGCAGATATAAATTGTGTGAAGAGACTACCCCTCTTAAACGCTGTTGGAACTAAAAATTCAACCTATGGGTGAGCTTCCTAGTACAACAACATTATACATAATTCCATGTTCAGTAAAGTATATATTTTTGCATCAGTAGATGTTATATATTTCATTATAAATTTCATTTGGCATATATTGCTACTTTTTTATGTTTCTCTGTGTGTTTTTTTGATATATATATATATATATATATATATATATATATATATATATACTCTCCTGATTTATCAAAACATGAAATATATGTGTCTTATATACACTCTCTACATTCATACATTCATTCATGTTCATGCATGAGGAAATATAATCAACTTTTCTCAAGATTATTATTGGAAATATTCATCCACCTGAAATACATATTTGTTTCCTTGTACTGACAACTCACTTCTGTGAATGGTGCATACAAATCCTAATAATTCTACAGTATCTGACCCAGTTTAACATCAATGCAAGTAGATTCCTATGGGACATGATGTGTATTTTGACGTTCATTTATATTCAACACTGCTACATTAATATTTCTGCAGTTTTTGCACATCATAGGATATATATTTCATCCACAAGTTCACAACTTTATAGGTATTTTTTCACTTTTAATCATTTCCTGCTTCAGAACACATGTATTCCTCCCGGTTTCTTGACTGGTCTTTTCATGAGACTTCTCTGCAAACACATTTTTTTTAATTTCATAATCAGTTTTGAAGCAAAACTCACACACTTTTCATGATAAACCATAAATCTAATATCACCATTAGAAGCATAACTGTTTGGAATGGATGATTGTATATCAATATTAGGTTTCCTGTATATTTTCAGAAATCAATTCAATCCATTATTTAAAGTTCGAACCAGTTATATTATTTATTCACAGTATGGTCTATTCATGCATTATCTCTATATTCATAGGCACAAGGTACACCTATTTGTACCCCCAATTAATTTATACGTCTTCAAAATATTGTTTTCCTACATATTTTACCCAGTTCATCATTGTGACTGACTCTTCACATGTGCTGACATTGACATTCACTCTCTACCTGAAACCCTATTGCTAAAGAACTTTTGGTCCAAATCCTATACTCACTCTTTTATCTAAACCTACCGACTATTTTCCTAATCCTACCAAATATCCCTTTTTGACTGGATGTTCTCTTCCAAATTCAATCATCCAAATTAGAAGGTCCTATGCCATAGTATATTGATTTAACTGAGACAACTGTGCAGGACATAAATCAATGCTAAGTATCCCAATCAAGGGCCCAATGCCCTTCTGGGCTTCAAAACTTACCTAGATTTCTGTTTTTATACTTATATTTCACCTATATATTCTTATAAATATCACAGGTTCCTAATACAAATATTCATTCCAGAGAATGATTCCTAACCCAAATTGAACATGTTATTAACCCTAACCATACACTTTTCCCTCAATCTAATTTTACAGAAGAGCAGGGACAGAGTTGGTCTTACAATACAGGAATATAGGCGATCTTCCAGCTGCTGAAAACCTAAAAGGTCCATGCTGAAATGATCCTTGGAGAAGATGTAGGCAGCTATGAAGGACATGAGAGAGCAAAAGTCATCTTCCTTGGCAAACAACCTGGTCAGGTTGATGGGATGTGTCTGAATTAGCCTCTCTCTTCCTAATGTAGAGAAGATGGACCAAACCATGCCTGTGTGGAGAGCTGTTCCCCGGTGCCTATGGTTGATATACCATTCTAACATATGAATGAGTCACAGCAAGTAGAGGCAGCCTCCATCTTTTGGGAACCATGTAAGCAACTGTTAAAACAAAGTGGTTTCCAAGGCAGTTACTTCATTCAGATCTTGAAGAAAGTGACATCACCTTACAGTTTTGGTAATGAAAGTCTGTGATCTTGGGATCCAGGAAACCAGGCACACAGAGTCAAACCCACTCCATGTCCCAGTGGGCTCACTTGTTTGGATTTAACAAGACAGAGTCACTCTTTCTTTGTACCTACTGATGTGAGGACAGCCAAATGCCTGGAAACTATGAATACTGGCCTTTCCAGAGAAAGCAGGTAGTTTCTCACCATGGGCTCCTGACAACTTCACAGAGTTGGCCAAAGAGACCAGATTGGAGACAGGACACGCCATTTTGGGGGAACATAGTATGGCCCACAAGTCAGAGGACACTCCGGATAGTCACAGACCTACTTGGGGAAAGGAGGTGACTTTTTGGGTGTGAGTGTGAGTTTGTGGTTTTGTCTCATGTTCTGAGAATAGTTAGGAAAGCTGGTTTGTTTGTTTTGGAGTGGACTGTGTCTAGTAAGTCCTTTGACAAGGTGAGTGTTTCTGTGTCTATATATCATACTGTGTCAGTGATTGTAGACATTAGAAAAGAGAATGCATCAATGGATGTGTCCTGTCTACGAGAAAGCTTCAAAGCATTCATCCTGTGCAATTTATGAATGGACTGCAGGTTGCCGTATGGATGGGCAACTCCTGCTATCTTTCTAAATTCCTGTTTTCTTCCTGAATTCTGGACACTCTCCAGAATACGCTCATGAATTTGTGTCCAAGATATGTACCACCTCCGTCTCTGTGACATGGCCATGTACTGGATAGCTGATGGGAATGGCGAGTATCTCAGAAAACTCAGATATCAGTATGCCCAAGAAAGTCTCAGTGGAGAAACCCTGCTTTGGGCCTTTTGCTTACCTATTCTGTTGCCCTGAATGTCAGGAAGGTCTTTGCCTCAGGCCACACTTTGTGAAGCCTGCAGAAAATAGTTTTCAAATGGAAAAGAATGGTCATTACCTGTGCCTCTTTGCTTAATTGCTTTGGAAATGGATGTTTCTGAATCAGCCTCTCAGCCCTATGTGAGGCTGTGGCTTAGATTCACAGCACATGATGGGTCTAAAGAAAAATCCCATGGGTGCATCCCAAACCAAAATGGACAAAAGAGCTGTCAGAGTAGTTCTTACAATACAGGAAAGTTGGGGACCTTCCACCTGATGAGAACCTCAAATATCCATGCACAAATGATACCTGGAGAAGTTGTAGGCAGGTATGAAGCACCTGAGAGAGCAAAAGTCATCTTCCATGGCAAACAACCTGGTCAGGATGAAGGGATGTGTCTGAATCTGCCTCTCTCTCTTCTTATTGTACAGAAGATGCACCAAACCAGGGCTGAGTGGAGAGCTGTTCCCGGGTGCAATGGTGATATACATTCTACCTTATGAAAGTGTCACAGGAAGTAGGGGCAACCTCCATCTTATGTTACCCTTGGAAGCAACTGTTAGGACAAAGTGGTTGCCAAGGCAGTGACCTCATTCAGTTCCAAAGAATGTGACATACCTCATTTCCTTGGTGATGGAACTCTCTGAACTTGGTATCCAAGAAGCCAGGCACCCAGAGGCAGTCCCAGTCCCAGTCCCAGTGGGCTCACTTGTTTGGATTTACCAAGGACAGAGTCAGTTTTCTTGGTACCTAATGATGTGAGGATGGCCAAATGCCAGGAGAGCTCTGAAGATGGACCTTTCCTGAGAAAACAGGTAGTGGCTAACCACTTTTTCCTGACATCTTCACAGAGTTGGTCAAGGAAAGAAGGTCTGAGAGAAGACAGGCCATTTCGGGGGAACATAGTATGGCCCACCAGTCAGAGGACACTCCGGATAGTCACAGACCTACTTGGGGGAAGGAGGTGCCTTTGTGGGAGTGGGTGTGGGTTTGTTGTTTTGTCTCATGTTCTGAGAATACATAGGAAAGGCGGTTTGTTTGGTTTGGAGTGGACAGTTTCTAGTAAGTCATTTGACACGGCGAGTGTTTCTGTTTCTGTGTATCCCACTGTGTCTGTTGTTGTAGACATTAGAAAAGAGAATGCATTAATGGATGTGTCCTGTCTAGTATAAATCTTCCCATAATTCATCCTGCCCAATATATGAATGGACTGCAGCTTGTCTTATCGATGTGCAACACCTGCTATCTTTCTAAGTTGTTGTTTTCTTCCTGAATTCTGGCCACTCTCCAGAATAGGCTCATTGATTTGTGTCCAAAATATGTACCACCGCCAAGCTCTGTGACATGGCCATGTACTGGATAGCTGAAGAGAATGGCGAGCATCTCAGAAAACTCAGATATCAGTGTGACGAGAAAAATCTCAGTGCAGAAACCCTGCTTTGGGCCTTTTGCTTACTTATTGTTGTGTTGCACTGAATGTCAGGAAAGTCTTTGCCTCAGGCCACCCCTTTGTGAAGCCTGAAGAAAACAGTTTTCAAATGGAAATGAATGGGCCTCACCTGTGGCTCTTTGCTTAATTGCTTTGGAAAGAGATGTGTCTTTATCAGCCTTTGGACATGTGTGTGGCTGTGACTTAGATTCTCAGCACCTGATGGATCTTAAGAATGATCCCATGTGAGCTTCCAAAACCAAAATGGCAAAAAATATCATTAATTGTGGATGAAGTCTCTTGCCTTCCTCTGTTATGTTCCTGCACTCCATCAAATGAGAATAGAGATTCTTTGGGTCAAATGAGTTCTTCAAAGCCCTGCAGAGGTGCTTGTGTTTTCGCATGACTCTAAATCACCTAAAGAATTGATACCTAAAATCAGTAGGCCTGAAATTGGAGAAACAAAGAAGTATTAAAGGCAGGCTTATTTGTTCACTCCTGGTTCACAGAAACGGTGTCCAGGCTACCCTGACTTTAGGCAAATGATGGGCAAAGGAGCTGATTTTGGACACTGTCTTGGGCTGCGCCCCTCATGGAAACCTCCAGCCTGAGGTTAAGATGATTGACTATATGGAATAAGATGAGGGCCATGTGGGAGTGTTTTGGTTTTGATTTTGGTCATTTGTGTGGCATTGGAAAAAATGACTGGGTACACGTGGGGTTGAACTCTGGTGTGATTCCCCTTAGAGACTGGGTTTTGGAAACGAACTCAGAGAAGCATTGCCATGAATTTTGTTGGGATTTTAAGAGGCCACACATGAAAGTCGCTCTTGGAAACTGAGACCTAGGCCCCGGGTGGATTTCAACAGAGGACTGGAAATCTCAGCAAGGATATCACATGATTTTATTCTTAAAGAAATGGCAGCCATAGTTGAGAGTCAAAACACACATGGACCTCACATTGTAGACCTCAATGGGCCTGGCCTAATGTGACCGTTTGTCCACTCTTTGGGAAGCCGTGCCTCTGAGGGTTCTCCAGAGATTTCATTGAAATGAGCTTCCTCACCATTTAATGTTTGCTGAATGAACTGAAATCCACAGTGCCTCCAACTTCAAGCTTGAAAAATGGCTAGATAAATACCATGAAATTTTTGAAATTCCTATGACCAGGTGGCACTGGAGAAACATTGGATGTCCTGTTGCTGATCATGATTATACCAGACAGTGCCTTGACTTACTGAGTTTCATGAAAATGGTGTAGAACAGAGATGCCAGTAAGTTGGAGCCTGCTGAGTAGTGGGTCTAGAGCAGTGGTGGGGAGGTGTTTGATAAAACATCCGTGGTAGGGCCATGTGGATATACCATTGGATTCCAAATGGCTTGTAACTGACATGGTGCAGCCAGCAGACCCTTATATGTAAAGGCATATTGTTATATGGAGAGTTTTCAGAGGAAAATTAAGAATCAGGTTGATATGGACAAGGGGGCAATGGGGCAAGCTGTGAGAGATAGGAGCCAAGTTGGTGCATTCTCTTGCAGACCCTGACCCACCACACGTGACAGAACTCCCTCCAGCACTGTGTCCCAGTTTAGCTCCTAGTATTTCGTGAAACAAATACCAAACTCACAGTGCAGCAGCAAAAACTCCACAAAAAGTGGAAGAGGACCAAATGGCTTCACAGTCCACACGGGGAGACACATAGTCCCCAGTGGCCTCAGTTTACCTACAAAGAGAGGATTCAGCACTGCTTCATCTAGTTCTTTGGAAAAAAGAAACCATGTCCTCCAGGTCACATAGATGCAGACCCAGCTTTGATGGTCTCACTACAAAGGAAGCCAAATCTCCTGAAAACAACATATATTTCAAGTGCAAAACTCAGTGGCAGTTTCTCAAAAAGTTTTTAGGCCAGCAGAGCTCCATGTTTTTGGAGTGTTTACCCTGTCCCTTAGTTTTGGAAACTGCTCTACCACCTCCAAGGTTGTGAACTCCTGAGCATTTTCCATTCCAGATATATATTCACTGATTTTGTAACTCTTCTCCTCTAATTGTGTCTTACTTGGGGTGAAGGTAATGTCAAGGCATTGTTCTGGATGAGAGCAGGAGGATATTTGTGCAGCATATATTTACATACACATTGGATTCATTTTCCAATTTTCCATTTGAAATACTGAATCCCTGACACTAACCCATACCTAGTAGACTCAGACTATTCATCCTAATATAATGGAGAAAATTAACCCAACACAATAGAAATACAAGCACTTCAGAGGAGACATGTTGTATTGTTGGACTTGACATTTGCATTATATAAGGTAGGAGTTATAAATCTAGTCAAATTTTAATTGAAATATTCTCCATGTGTTTTTAAACTTAACAAATATGTGAATTCTTGTTTCCCTTTTCTGTAGCCTATTCACACATGTATATTTATATGCATATATAGAATCCTACCAGGTATCACACGTACATTTTTGTGAGGTGGCTGCCTTGGCAGATACAAATTGTGAGAAGAGTTCACTCCTCTTAAATGCTGTTGGAAATGAAAATTCAACCTATAGGAGAGCGTCCTAGTAGAACAACATTATACATTAACTCATGTTCAGTAAAATAAATATTTTTGCATTTGTGGATGATATATATTTACTGATGAATTCGATTGGCATTTATATTGGTATTTTTTAATGTCCGTGAGTGTTGTGTGTGTGTGTTTGTGTGTGTGTGTGTGTGTATATATAGATATAGATATAGATATAGATATAGATATAGATATAGATATACTCTCCAAATTTTTCAAAATATGAAATATATGTGTCTAATATACACTCTCTAAATTCATTCATGTTCATGTATGTGGATTTATAGTCCACTTTTCACAAGATTATAATCAGAAATATTCATCCACCTGAAATACATATTTGTTTCCTAGTACTGAAAACTAACTTCAGTGAATGGTGCATACAAATCCTAATTATTCTAGAGTAACTGACCCAGTCTAACATCAATGCAAGTAGACTCCTATGGGACATGATATGTAATTTGTCATTCATTTGTATTCGACACTGGTACATTATTATTTCTTCAGTTTTTGAACATCATAAGATATACATTTGCCAAGGCAGTGACCTCATTCAGTTCCAAAGAATGTGACATACCTCATTTCCTTGGTGATGGAACTCTCTGAACTTTGTATCCAAGGAGCCAGGCACCCAGAGGCAGTCCCAGTCCCAGTCCCAGTGGGCTCACTTGTTTGGATTTACCAAAGATAGAGTCAGTCATTCTTGGTACCTACTGAAGTGGGATTACCAAATGCCTGGAGAGCTCTGAATAGGGAGATTTCCTGAGAAAGCAGGTAGTGGCTCTCCACTTTTTCCTTACAACTTTACAGAGTTGGCCAAGGAAAACAGATCTGAGAGAGGACAGGCCATTTCAGAAGAACAGAGTATGGCCACCAGTCAGAGGACACTCTGGTTAGTCATACACCTATGGGGAAGGAGGTGCCTTTTTGGGAGTGGGGTGGGTTTGTGGTTTGTCTCATTTTCTGAAAATAGGTAGGAATGGCGGTTTGTTTGTTTTGGAGTGAACTGTTTCCGGTAAGTCATTTGAAGAGGTGAGTGTTTCCATGTCTGTGTATCCCACTGTGCCTGTGGTAGTAGACATGAGAAAAGAGAATGCAGCAATGGATGTGTCATGTCTAGTATAAAGCTTCCCAGCATTCATCCTGCCCAATTTATGAATGGAGTGTGGCTTGCCTTATGCACGGGCAACACCTAATACCTTCCTAAGTCCCTGTTTTCTTCCTGAATTCTGGCCACTCTCTAGAATAGGCTCATGGTTATGTGTCCAAGATATGTACCAAGTCCAAGGTCTTTGACATGGCCATGTACTGGATACCTGAATGGAATGGCCAGCATCTCAGAAAACTCAGATATCAGTGTGACCAGGAAAGTCTCAGTGAAGATACCCTGCTTTGGGCCTTTTGCTTACGTATTGTTCTGTTGCCCTCAATATCAGGAAGGTCTTTGTCTCATGCAACCCCTTTGTTAAGCCTGAAGAAAACAGTTTTCAAATGGAAATGAATGTGCATCACCTCTGGCTCTTTGCTTAATTTCATTGGAAAAGGATGTGTCTGATTCAGGCCCTTTGCCCTGTTTTAGGCTGTGACTTAGATTCTCAGCACCTGATGGATGTAAAGAAAGATCCCATATGTGCATCTAAACCAAAATGGAAAAACGTTCAATCAATGTGCATGAATTATATTGCCTTCCTTTGTTAGGTTTCTGAAATCCATCATGTCAGAATAGGGATTCTTTGGGTGAAATGAGTTCTTCAAATCTCTGCAGAGGGGCTTGGCTTTTCTCATGACTCCAATTCACAAAAAGAATCTAGACCCCACAGTCAGAGAGCCTCAAATTTGAGAAGCGAAGCAGTATTAAGGGAAGGCCTATTTGATCACTCCTGGTTCACAGGAAGGGTGTCCAAGCCACCCTGACATTCGGCAAATGAGGGGCAAGGGAGCTTATTTTGGACACTGTCTTGGGATGTGCCTCTCATGAAAACCTCCATCCAGATGTTATGATGAGTATCTTTATGGTAGAAGATGAGGGCCATGTAGGAGTGTTTTGGTTAGAATTGTGGTCATTTGTGTGGCAGTTGGAAGAGATGACTGGGTAAACCTGGGCTTGAATTCTGCTGTGATTCCCCTTAGAGACTGAGTTCTGGAACTGACCTCAGAGAAGTATTGACATGAATTGTGTTGGGATTTTTGGAGGCCAGGAATGAGAGTTGCCATTGGAACCTGGGATCAAGGCCCAGAGTGGCTTTCCACAGAACACTGGGAATCACAGCCAGGATATTACATGATTTTATTCTGAAAGACTTGGCAGGCATAATTGAGATTCAAAACACACTTGGACCTCGCTTTGTAGACCTCAATGGGCCTGGCTTCATGTGACTTTTTGGCCACTCTTTGGGTAGACTTGCCTGTGAGAGTGCTCCAGAGATTTCCCTGAAATTAGCTTCCTCACAATTTAATGGTTCCTGAATGAATTAAAACCAACATTGCCTCCAAATGCATCTGTGAAAAAATGCTAGATAATTACCATGAAATTTTAGAAATTCCGATGACCAGCTGGCACTGGAGGACCTTTGATGTCCTGTTGATGATCATGAGTATACCAGACAGGGCCTTGATTGACTGGGTTTCATGAAAATGGTGTAGAACAGAGATGCCAGTAAGTTGGGGCCTGGTAAGTAGTGGGCCTAGAGGTGTGTTATGCAAATGTGTGATAAAACATCTGTGGTGGGGCCATGTGGACCTTCCATTGGCTTCCAAATGGCTGTGACTGACATGGTGCAACCATCACACCCATATATATAAAGGCATATTTTTATATGGAGAGGTTTCAGAGCAATATTAAGTATCATGTTGCTATTGTCAAGGGGGCAAGCTACTTGAGATAGAACCCTGGTTGGTGCATTCTCCTGGAGACCCTGCCAACCACACCTGACAGAACTCCCTTCAGCACTGTGTCCCATTTGAACTCGTTGTATTTCATGAAGCAAATACCAAACTCCCAGTGCAGCAGCAAGAAACACCACGAAAATTGGAGGATGACCATTGGTTTCACAGTCCACACGGGAAGACCCTTAGCTCTCAGTGGCCAATGTTTACCTACAAAAAGAGAATTCATCACTGCTGCCTCATTTTTATTTGAAAATAAGTAACCATTTCCTCCATGTCACATAGATGCAGATCCAGCTTTGATGGTTTCACTACAAATAAAGCTAAAGCTCCTGACAACAACATATATTTCAAGTGCCCAACCTCAGAGGCAGATTCTCAAAAAGTCTTTTGGCCAGCAGAGCTCCATGTTTGTGGAGTGTTTACCCTGTCTCTTACTTTTGGAAACTCCTCTACCACCTCCAAAGATGTGAAATCTGGAGCATTTTCCATTCTAGATATGTATTCACAGATTTTCTAACTCTTCTCCTCTAATTGGGTCTTACTTGGGGTGAAGGTAATGTCAAGGCATTGTTCTGGAGGAGAGTGGGAAGATTTTTCCGTAGCATATATTTGCATACACATTGGATTCAGTGTCCTATTTTCAATTCAAAATACTGAATACCTGACTCTAACCCATACCCTACCAGACTCTGACTACTAATCCTAATATGATGGAGAAAAATAACCCATAAAGAATAGAAATACAAGCAGTTCAGAGTAGGCATGGTGTATAGATGGACTTGCCTTTTGCATGATACAGAGTTGGAGTTATAAATCTAGTCAATTGTTTGTTGAAATAGTTGTCCTTGTATTTTTAAGGTTAACAAATATGTGAATTGATGTCTCCCTTTCTCTGTATTCTTATATGCACATATAGATTCCTATCTGGTACCACACGTACATTCTTGTGAGGTGGCTGACTTGGCAGATACAAATTGTTAGAAGAGATCACTCCTACTAAACCCTGTTGGAACTGAATATTCAACCTATGGGTGAGCTTGCTAGTTGAACAGCATTATACATAAATCCATGTTCAGTAAAATGAATATTTTTAGATCTGTGGATGGTATATATTTTATAATGAATTTTGATTGACATATATATTGCTACTTTTTTGTCTGTGTGTTTGTTTTATCTATATGTATATATATGTATATATATATGTATGTGTATATATATATATATATATATATATATACACTCTCCAGATTTTTCAAAATATGAAATATATGTGTCTTATATTCACTCCCTAAATTCATTCATGTTCATGTATGTGGATTTATAATCAACTATTCACAAGATTATTCTCAAAATATTCATCCACCTGAAATTTGCCCAATGCTCTCAAATGTCAATCCTATTTGTGACTACATATTTGTTTCTTCCTAAGATTATATATTTAAACTCAACCCTGTTCAAAATGTCTAATCCTATCACACACTTTATACTTTGCCTGATTTTGTAATGTCTCTATTGATATATGCTTTCCTACATATTTTCCCCACTTCATCATTGTGACTGACTCTTCACTTGTGCTGACATTTACATTCACTCTCTAATCGAAATCCTATTGCTAAGAAACTTTTGTTCCAAATCTTATACTCACCCTTCTTCCTAAACTTACTGACTATCTTCCTAATGCTACAGACTATCCCTTTTTGACTGGATGTTCTCTTCTACAATCAATCATCCAAGTAAACGTGGTGCGAGCTTCAGAGGAGGAGACTACCAACAGGCTATCTCATGCAACATCAAAGGGTTTATTGGGTGTCCAGAATGCTGGGGTTCAGAGCTCACCTGAATAGAGCAGATAGCCCTGAGAATAGCTGAAGTAGAGCTTATATACTTTCCCTGGAGAGAGAAGGGAGGGAATTGTATTGATGGGTCAGGGCGAGTGGGCGGTTTGCATGCAACTGGGAGAGGGAGTACATTCTGCAATTTGGCAGCTGGGGATAGAACATTCTGGGAACAAGTTTTGCAAACATTTCTGAAGATTTCAACAGTGTTCTGTTAAGCATACAGAAAAACAAGATGTGACAAGTACCTATTTTATTAATATTTCATTCCCCACTTCTTCTTCTGGCTAATTTTAATCATAAAAATGATCATTGGAGGGTGTCACATTCAATGTCTGCTAGTGGGGTATTACCATAAGTTTAACTCCTCCAATTTGAGCCTGGAGAAAAGATATTACACGGTTAACCAAACAGGGTTTTATAGTTAGCAATAATATGAGGATTATTATTGGACCGGCCAGGGTTGATAAAAACGTAGTTAACCAGGGGGACTGTGTGAACCAAGACTCAAGCCACCCTTTTGGGCCCTCTCTCATTTGTTGATGCTCTTCAAGGCATCTTTTTAATTTACTCATAGATTTTTTTACAACTCCAGTATTGTCGACATAAAAACAGCATTCTTCCCTCAATGAAGCAGCAAGGCCCCCCTCTGTCATGAAAAGGAGGTCCAACCCTCGACTGTTCTGTAAAACAACTTCAGAGAGAGAGGTTAAAGATTCCTGCAAAGCTGTGATGGAGGTTTCTAAAATCTTTAAGTTTTGATCTATTGCTGCTTCTAATTTTGTCACTTGTTGTGTCCCATGGACCAGAGCAGTGGTTCTTGTGCCCAACCCTGCAGCAACTCCTATTCGTAATAGAATGGCTAAAGTGAGGGATATATGTTCCCAGTGGAACCGGTTGTATGCCCCCCCTATTTGATCTTCAAATGAACCTGCATCATGATAGAGCACTCTGGGAAACATCTGCACCATTACACAATTTATCACATATATTGATCATTTCATGAAAACATAAACGATGTTTAAGTATATAGAATTATGCTGTTGTAGGCACTGACAAAGCAAGGCACCTAAGATAGCACTCAAGAGAGGGAAACAGTCCTATTTGGTTGCAACCGGATTCAGAGGGCATTGCTTCTATTGTAATCAATTAATCCCCTGAAACTCAAGTTTAGGTAGTTTCAGAATTTTGTACCCAACACATAAGGGATGGTGCTCAGAAGTTCACAGTCTTCAGAAGTTTAAAAAAGCAGTATTTGTTTCTGTTTTTCCTTCTGTTCTGGGCAAGTTAACTTTTCAAGGACACCTGGGAGGAGGAGAGCTTTTTCTTCCCTTTCTTATTTTCCCCCTGCCAGCTGTTACCATGGAGCCCGGTTGGTAATTTCTTTATCTTAGAAATGTAGCCATCTCTGTGAAGCCCCAGCTGAAGGCCAGAGGACTTGTTCACATATTTTGTGAAAAACTAGTTAGGGGTTGTCTAGATCAGAAGTACTGAGATTTTTAGCCAGTGGCCAAGTAGAACAGGGCAATACGAAAGAGAATGTTTATCTACATTAAAGTCTTTATTGGGACTGTTTGGCTGAAAGTTCAAAACTCAGCCATGGTGAAGACTTCTGAAGAAGGTCATTTAAGACTTTTCTGTGGGCCTGGTACAGACGGGGAAAGACGGGGAAGGTGGGGCTGAGAGCACCTCCGAGGATCTGAGAATGAGGGAAAAGAGAGATGTAAAAGAATAATGCGAAAGGGTATTGGGAATTTGCTAGCAGCAAACTTGAGCAGTAGGTCAGGTAGAGCAGAGTGAAAGACGGGAGTGAGGATCCCAAAATCCTGTGAGGGACTTTAAATTTTAGTAACCTGTTTTCAGTGATGACAAAGCAACATTAAAGTCCATTTTCATTACATCTTGTATTAGGGTCTGAGGATTCTTCTCAGCGGGTTTGAGCTTTGCATTAGGTGGTAAGAGGACTGGGTGGGACCCGGTGCGGGCACTGACAGGAGAGGAGAGGAGTGAGTGAATGGAGTGGTACCTCAGTACCTGCAACCTCAGCAAGGGAGCAATGGTCTGAGAACCAGTCGAGATTTGGGTTTTTGATCTAGATATTGGAGGGGAGAAATCAAGTTGCTGAGGTGGGAGTGACAGCAGAGAGTCTGGAGCACAAGGCTGAGGGTGATCATCTATTGGAGAAGCATAGTTCAGGATGTGAGCAAAGGAGAGAGAAGGCCTCCACATAGCGGAATCTCCTTTCACCCTTTTGAGCACTTGCAGAAGTTAAAAAGGTCACACAGAATTTGAGGATGTAGAGACCCCTCTGGGGGCCATCGGTTTTGGTTATCTAATTCGTAATATGGCCAATGCTGTGTACAGAATTTGATGAGGAGTTTGGGTTCCATCTGACAGTCCCTGTATGCTCACATCCCCATGACTTACAATAGAAGTCTGCTCTCCCCCCCACAGCCGTGACTGTTTGTGGCTTTGATAGTCTGCCGGGCAAACATAGTAATCTAGGCTAGCCAACCTGCATCTGGCTCACGTGTCCCTACATCTATAATGTTTGTTTCCATTATCTATGGTACGGAAGGGATTTAATGGAATTTTAGTGGGATCCTGTTAATCAGGGATATCCCAATAGGAAAGACCTATAGCCAGCTGACAAATGACTGGGTGGAGAGATGGCCACCAGGTTCGTAAGGGGGCTGTATTCGAGATAGGCCATACTTCGTGTCCAGTAGGATTTGTGATCAGCCATCGCAGCTTAAGGGGCTGATTAGGGTTAAGACTACTGGTCGTCAAGGGGAGAATAAATATCTTCCAGGATCTTCTTTACAACCATTTGCAATGTTTCTTTTTTCTTCTTTTTTATTTCTTTTTTTTTTGTGTGTGTGGGGAAGGCTTCAATACATCCTGAAAATGTATGTTTAAAGACTAGGAGTTATTTAAGTCCATACCTTACTGGCTTAATTTCAGTAAAGTCCACTTCCCAGAATTGTCCTCGTCTGGTTCCTCATAGGTGCTTTCCTGCAGGAAGCTTGGAAGTGTAAGCTTTAACCAATTAATTGACCTGACAGGCTTTTGTTACCCATTCAGTTATTTCCTTTTGCTGTGAGTAGGTTAGTGGAAAACTGTGTTCTTGATCCTTCACGAATGAATGCAGTTTCTTTGAACAAAGGTGAGTGAGTTGATGAACATTTGCTACTGACATAGTTGGAGCCATGATTATAGGAGTAGTTACTGAAGAATTAAAAAATTCCACTTGAGGGCCTTCAGGGTTAAAAGTTATTTTGGCCCCGAGCTTGGTGAGCAGAACTCTGCCCATCAATGGGGCCAGGCATTCTGGGATTACTAGGAAGGAGTGATGGATTTTTCCTTTTCCCTGGTCCATGGTCCTCGTAGTTGTCAAAGCCCGATATTTACTTCTGTTAGACTCTTGAATTAGAGACCTTTTATTCGGTAGAGGGCCCAATGGGCCTTTCGGGCTGAGTATATTCACCCTGCATCTACTTCATAGTTTATTGTGTTCCCCTCCACTTCAAAAGTTACCTTGAGGTCAGGGAGAGGATCTGAGCCCGGACTTTCTTAGTATTCCTCCAGAGTCAGAATATCTGGCTGGCATGGCTGTCTCTTTCTAGGGCACTCTTTGGCCCAGTGTCCTTTTTCTTTAGAGTAGGCACATTGATCTGAGGCCAGGGGTGGCCTCTAGTGTGTGCCCAGGTATCCCTTCCTGTCTCTCTGTTTCTTAATTTCTGGCCTATTTGTTGTTGTGGCCAGGACCTTAGTCAATGCCTTAGTCTGTCTTTTGTTTCTTTTATCCTCACTCAGCTCCCTTCTCTTCCTCAGTTTCTCTCTTAAAGTATACCTTCTCGGGTTCTCTGAATAAATCCCTCAAAGTCATATCTTGTAATCCATCTAAGCATTGTAACTTTCTTTTAATATCCAGGGCAGCTTTCCCAATAAAGGCCATTGTGACAGATGACTTTTGATCCTCTGCCTGAGGATCGAAAGGAGTATGTCTCTTATATGCCTACATAATTATCTCTAGGAACATAGAGGGAGATTCATCAGGCCCTTAAATAATCTCTCTTACCTTGGCCAAATTAGTTGGTCACCTAGCGGCCACTAAGATACCCACTATTAGAGCCCGGCGATAAGTGGACAGATGCTCCCTACCTTCAAAGGTGTTGGGGTCCCAGTTGGGTCGTTTCAAGAGAAAGCCGGCTTTGAATATATTGGGAAGTTTTGTCGGTCACGCATTTGGTCCGAGGATACTTTTTTCTAGCATCCAGGAGGATTCTCTTTTGTTCCTCTGTCATGAAGAGAGTCCCTAGGAGTTGTTGGCAGTCATCTCAAGTAGGTTGGTGTGAAAACATCAATGACTTCACCAGACCTGAGAGCCAGGTTGGGTCCTCGGTAAAAGGGGGATTGTTATTTTTCCATTTATATAGGTCTGAAGCGGAGAAGGCCAATACTGGTAGGCTTGCATTTTTTCCCTATGGCCATCGTCAATCATTGGTCCTTAGGGATGGAGGGAAGCAACACGGGAGTTCCAGGGTTTTCAATCATTTGCCACCGGCGAGTTCCTTTAGCAACTCCAGCTTCCTCCAGGGGAGGAGGGGCTGTGTGTGACACAGGGGAGTTATCTGGAGGGCCCTGGGCTGGCTTAGCGTCCTCCAATTGCGGAGAGGCTGAGTCAGCAGCTGGAGAATCACTTAGAGGGTGTTGGGGGTTGTGGGACAAGGGTAGAAGATAAGGAGGGGGACGAGAGTCCAGTAGAGTCAAATCTTGTGACTCAGGGAGAACAGAGGGTGGAAAAGGAGGAGGAGCAGAGGGGTTGAGAGATCGTGGGGGAAGGAGTAGGAACGGGGACACAGCAAGGAAAGGCTTCACCCACGGAGGAGGAGATTCGAAGAGGTCCTGCCAAGTTAAGGTATATTCCTGTTTATCAGTATGGCTATGTGGCCCTGGCTGTAAGACAATATCTCTGTCTTTTTAAATTAGTGGGAAGTAGAAAGATCGTTCTAGGGGCCATCCAAATCCAAAGGTGGGCCATTCTGTGGCACACAGAGTCTGCCAGGTCCAGCGTTTTACTGAAAAAGAAACATTCTGAGCCCTTAAGCGGACTTTGGTCCATAGATCAAGGGTCAGGGACAGAGGCATTGAAGTGATCTGTCCCATAATGAAAGATACACAAACAGTAAAAGCAACGACACAGGACACAGACAAGAGAAAACAATAAAGACAGGCAATGGACGTCCAACACTGAGACCAAGACTGAGCAGGTGGCAAAACCCGATGGGCTGGCAATACCGAATCTGAAACAAAGTATCACTGAGTCGAGGAGACTATTATTCCTCGATTCCCGAGTCCTCTGTGGCGTCCCCCAGGGACTTGGCTTGTGGCTCTGTGACACGTCTGCCAGCCACCATCAAAGAGAGCTCACACACTTCATCGACAGCCATTTTGCCAAGCCCTAACCTGAAACCTGAAACCAGAAAGAGGTGCCTTACTTACCCTGAGAGTAGCCCATTGGGGTCTCTCGTTCACCACTGCTGGATTTCGGTGGAACCTCCATATATAAATATCGGAAGAGCATTGGGGGAAGAGACCACCAAGAGACTCTCTCATGCAAAAACAAAGGGTTTATTGGGGGACCAGCATGCTGGGGCTAAGAGCTCATTTGAATAGAGCAGAGAACCCTGAGAACAGCTTAAGCAGAGCTTATATACTTTCCTTGAAGAGGGCAGGGAGAAAAGTTTATTGATGGGCCTGGGCGGGTGAGCAGTTTGCATGCAACTGGGTGAGGGAGTACATTCTGAAGTTTGGCAGTTGGGGACAGCACATTCTGGGAAAAAGATTAGAAATCACTTCTCAAGATTTCAACAGTGTTTTATTAAGCATACAGAAAAACAGGAAGTGACAAGAATCTATTTTATTAACATTTCACTACCGACTATACTTTGCCAGATTTCCTAAAGTCTCTATTGATATCTGCATTCCTACATATTTTCCCCAGTTCATCATTGTGATTAATTCTTCACATGTGCTGACATTTACATTCACTCAATACCCGAAACCCTATAGCTAAAGAACTTTTGGTCCAAATCCTATATTCACTCTCCTTTATAAACATACCGACTATCTTCCTAATACTACTGACTATCCATTTTGACTGGAAGTTCTCTTTGAAAATCAATCATCCAAGTTACAAGGTCCTATGCTTAATACCCAATCAAAAGCCCAATGCCCTTCTGGGCTTCAAATCTTACCTAGATTTTTGTTTTCAGATTCATATATTTTACCTATATATTCTTGAAAATATCGCAGGTTCCCAATACCATTATTCATCCAGCAGAATGATTTCTATTCCAAATCAAACCTGTTATTATCCCTAACCATACACTGTTCCCTCAATCTAACTTTAGAGAAGAGCAAGGACAGAGTTGGTCTTAAAATACAGGAATTTAGGGGATCTTCCAACTGCTGAGAAACTCAAAGGTCTATGCGCAAATGATCCCTAGAGAAGTTGTAGACACCTATGAAGGAACTGAGAGAGCAAAAGTCATCTTTCATTGCAAACAACCTGGTCAGCATGAAGGGATGTGTCTGAATCAGCCTCTCTCTTCTTTATGTAGAGAAGAAGGACCAAACGAGGCCTCTGTGGAGAGCTGTTCCCGGTTACCAATGTTTGATATACCATTCTAACTTGTGAAAGTGTAAAAGGAATTAGGGACAGCCTCCATTTCATGGGACCTTTGGAAGCAAATGTTAGGACAACGTGCTTGCCAAGGCATTGACCTCATTCAGTTCCTGAAGGAAGTGACCTCACCTCACATTCTTGGTGATGGAACTCTCTGAACTTGGGATACAGGCATCCAGGCACACAAATCTAGTCCCAGGCCCAGTCCCAGTGGTCTCACTTCTTTTGATTTACCAAAGACAGAGTCAGTCTTTCTTGGTATCTACTGATGTGAGGATGGACAAATGCCAGGAAAGCTCTGAAGAGTGGCCTTTCCTGAGTAAGCAGGAAGTGGCTCACCGTTGTCTCCTGACAACTTCACAGAGTTGGCCAAGGAAACCAGATCTGAGACAGAACAGGCCATTTGATGGGAACATAGTACGGCCCACCAGTCAGAGGTCACACCCGATAGTCAGAGACCTACTTTGGGAAAGGAGGTGAATTTGGGGGTGTGAGTGTGTGTTTGTGATTTTGTCTCATGTTTTGAGAATAGGTAGGAAAGGCAGTTTGTTTGGTTTGGAGTGGACGATTTCTAACAAGTGATTTGACAAGGCGAGTGTTTTTATGTCTGTGTATCCCACTCTGTCCATGGTTGTAGACATTTGAAAAGAGAATGCATCAAAGGATGTGTCCAGGCTAGTAGAAAGCTTACCAGAATTCTTTCTGCCCAATGTATGAAAGGAATGTGGCTTGCCTTATGGATGGGTAACACCTGCTATCTTCCTAAGTTCCTGTTTTCTTCCTGAATTCTGGCCACTCTCCAGAATAGGCTCATGATTTTGTGACCAAGTTATGTACCACCTCCAAGCTCTGTGACATGGCCATGTACTGGATAGCTGAAGGGAATGGCGAGCGTCTCAGAAAATTCATATATCAGTGTGACCAGGAAAGTCTCAGTGGAGAAACACTGCTTTGGGCCGTTTGCTAACCTAATGTTCTGTTGCCCTGAATGTCAGGAAGGTCTTTGCCTCATGCCACCCCTTTGTGAAGCCTGAAGAAAACAGTTTTCAAATGGAAATGAATATGGATCACCTGTGGCTCTTTGCTTAATTGCTTTGAAAAGGGATGTGTCTGAATCAGCCTCTTGGCCCTGTGTGAGGTTGTGGCTTAGATACTCAGCACGTGGTGGATGTAAAGAGAGATCCCATGTGTGCATCCAAAACCAAAATGGCCAAAAAGCAGTCCTTGTGGATGAAGTCTGTCGCCTTCCTCTTTAAAGTTCTTGAACTCCATCAAGTGAGAATAGGGATCCTTTGGGTCAAATGGGTTCTTCAAAGACCTGCAGAGGAGCTTGTGTTTTCTCATGAGTGCAAATCACATAAAAATATATACCTGACACTCAGTTTTCCACAAATTGGAGAAGCATAGAGGTATTAACGTCTAGCATATTTGATCACTCCTGTTTCACATGAAGGGTGTCCAGACCACCCTGAATTTACGCCAATGAGGGGCAAGGGAGTTATTTTGGACACTCTCTTGGACTCCGCCACTCATGGAAACCTTCAGCCAGAGGTTGTGATTAGTGTCTATATGGAAGAAGATGAGGGCCATATGGGAGGGTTTTGGTTTTAATTTTGGTCATTTGTGTCCGGTTGGAAGACATGACTGGGACCACCTGGGCTTGAACTCTGGTGTGATTCCCCTTAGAGACTGAATTCAGAGAAGTATTGCCATGAATTTTGTTGGGATTTTAGGAGTCCACCCATGAGAATCACCCTTGGAAACTGAGATCTAGGCCCAGGGTGGCTTTCCACAGAGCCCTGGGTATCTCAGCCAGAAGATCACATGATTTAATTCTGAAAGACTTGTCAGCCATTGTTGAGAGTCACAACACCCATGGACGTCACATTGTAGACCTCAATAGGCCTGGCTTCATGTGACATTTTGGCCACTCTTTGGGAAGCCTTGCCTGTGAGAGTTCTACAGAGCATTCATTGAAATGAGCTTCCTCACCATTTAAAAGTTCCTGAATGAATTGAAACCCACAGTGCCTGCAACGTCATCCTTGAAAAATGCCTAGATAAATACCATGAAATTTTTGAAATTCCCATGACCAGGTGGCACTGGAGAAACTTTGGATATCCTGTTGCTGATCGTAAATATGCAAGACAGTGCCTTGATTGAGTGGGTTTCATGAAAATGGTGTAGAACAAAGATGCCAATATGTTGGAACCTGCTGAGTAGTGGGCCTAGAGCAGTGGTAGGCAGGTGTGTGATAAAAAATTTGTGGTGGGGCCATGTGGATCTGCCATTGGATCCCAAATGGCTTGTGACTTACATGGTGAAGCCAGCAAACCCTTCCATGTAAAGGCTTCTCGTTATATGGAGATGTTTCTGGGCAATGTTTAGAATCAGGTTACTATGGACATGGGGCCAAGCTATGTGGGATAGAAGCCTGGTTGGTGCATTCTCCTGCAGACCCTGACCAACCACACATGAAAGAATTGCCTCCAGAACTGTGTCCCAGTTGAACTTCTTTTATTTCATGAAGCAAATGCCAAAGTCCCAGTGCAGCAGCAATAAACACCACGAAAAGTGGAGGATGACCAAATGGCTTCCCAGTCCACATGGGAATACCCTTAGCCCCCAGTGGCCACAGTTTACTTACAAAGAGAGAATTCAGCACTGCTGCCTCATGTTCATTGGAAAATAAGAAACCATGTCCTCCAGGTCACATAGATGCAGACACAGCTTTGATAGTCTCACTAAAAAGAAGCTAAAGCTCCTGACAACAACATATATTTCAAGTGCCCAAACTCAGAGTCAGTTTCTCAAGAAGTATTTAGGCCAGCAGAGCTCCATGTTTATGGAGTGTTTACCCTGTCCCATACTAGGGAAACTCCTCTACCACTTCCAAGGTTGTAAAATCCTGAGCATATTATTCACAGATTTTATTACTCTTCTCCTCTAATTGTGTCTTACTTTGGGCCAAAAAAATATCAAGGAATTGTTCTGGATGAGAGTGGGAAGATTTTGTTTAGCACATATTTGCATACACATTGGATTCATTTTTCTATTTTACATTTGAAATACTGAATCCCTGACACTAACACATGCGCTGCTAGATTCTGAATACTAATCCTAATATGATGGAGAAAAATAACGGAAACAGAATAGAAATACAAGCAGTTCAGAGGAGACATGTTGTATACTTGGACTTGCCTTTTGCATTATATAGGGTAGGAGTTATAAATCTAGTCAATTTTTTGTTGAAATAGTTTTCCATGTGCTTTTAAAGTTAACAAATATGTGAATTCCTGTCTCCCTTTCTCTGTATTCTATTCAGCACATGTATTTTTATATGCACATATAGAATCCTACCTGGTATCACACGTACATTCTTGTGAGTTACATGACTTGGCAGATACAAAGTGTGAGAAGAGATCACTCCTCTTAAACGCTGTTTGACCTGAAAATTCAACCTATGGGTGAGCTTCCTAGTTGAAAAAAGTTATACATAAATCCATATCCAGTAAAATGAATATTTTTGGATCTGTGGATGATACATATTTCATGGTGTAATTCGATTGGCATATATATTGCTAATTTTTAAAATCTGTGTGTGGATATATATATATATATATATATATATATATATATATATATATATATTCTCTCCAGATATTTCAAAATATTTAATATATGTGTCTTATTATACACTCCCTAAATTCATTCATGATTATGTATATGGATTTATAATCAACTTTTCACAAGATTATTCTCAGAAATATTCATTCACCTGATATACGTATTTTTTTCCTAGTATTGAAAACTAACTTCAGTGAATGGTGCATATAAACCCTAATATTTCTACAGTAACTGATCCATTTTCACATCAATGCAAGTAGATTCCTATGGGACATGATAAGTATTTTGAAGTTCATTTTTATTCAAAACTAGTACATTACTATTTCTTCAGTTTATGTACATTATTGGATATATATTTCATCCACAAGTTCACAAATTTATAGGCATTTATTTCACTTTCAATCACTTTCTGCTTCAGAAAACACATGTTCCGCCATGTTTCAAACTGGTCTTTTCATGAGACTTCTTTCCAAACACATCATTTTTGATTTCCATAATCACTTTTGAAGCAAAACTCACACACTCTTCATGATAAACCATAACCCTAGGATTACAATTAGACGTATAACTAGTTGTTATGAATGATTATATATCAATATATGATTTCTTATGTATTTTCAGATATCAATTCAATACATTATTTAAAGTGGAACCAGTTATATTATTTATTAACTGTATGGTCTATTCATGCATTATCTCTATATTCATAGTCACAGGGTACACCTATTTTTACCCTCAATACTAATTTATACGTTTTCAAAATATTCCTCAAAAAATGGTGGAAGAAATACTCATGTCACCTGATCTCTATATACATTTTATCACAGTAATATTCTGGACAAAAAAATCAAAGGTCACCCTTAAGGTTGTACCAAAGCCTAAATGGAAAGTGAACATGGATTACTAAAACCTTCCATGTCCAGGTGGCCTAATGCTCTCAAATGTCAATCTTATTGGTGACTACATTTTTGTTTCTTCCTAAGATTATATATTCAACCTCAAGCCTGTTGAAAATGTCTAATCCTATCACTCACTTTATACTTTGCCTGATTTAGTAATGTCTCTATTTATATCTATTTTCCTACATATTTTCCCCTGTTCATCATTGTGACTGACTCTTCACTTGTGCTGACATTTACATTCACTGTCTACCTGAAACCCTATTGCTTAAGAACTTTTGGTCTAAATCCTATTCTCACTCTTCTTTGTAAACCTACTGACTATCTTTCTAATTCTACCGACAATCCCTTTTTGAGTGGGTGTTCTATTCGACATTCAATCATCCAAGGTACAAGCTCCTATGCCATTGTATATAGATTTATCTGAGACATTTTTGCAGAAAATAATTCAAAGCTAAGTGTACCAATTAAGGGCCCAATGCCCTTCTGGACTTCATATCTTCCCTAGATTTCTGTTTTTATACTTATATTTCACCTATATATTCTTGTAAATATCATAGTTTCCCAATACCATTATTCGTCATGCAGAAGGATTCCTAACCCCAAATTGAACATGTTACTAACCCAAAACCATACATTGTTCTCTCAATCGAACTTTACAGAACAGCAGGGACAGGGTTGCTCTTAAAATACAGGAATGTAGGGCATGTTCCAGCTGTTGAGAACATCAAAGGTCCATGCAGAAATGATCCCTTGAGAAGATGTAGGCAGCTACGAAAGACCTGAGAGAGAAAAGTCATCTTCTATGGCAAACAACCTTGTCAGCATGAAGGGATGTGTATGAATCAGCCTCTCTCTTCTTAATGTAGAGAAGATGGACCAAAACAGTGCTAGGTGGAGAGCTGTTCCCGGGTGCCCATGGTTTATATACCATTCTAACTTGTGAAAGTGTCACAGGAAGTAGGGGCAGCCTCCATCTCATGGGACTCTTGAAAGCAACTGTTAGGACAAAGTGGTTGTCAAGGCAATGACTTCATTCAGTTCCTGAAGAAGTGATCTACCTCACTTCCTTGGTGATGGAACTCTCTTAACTTGGGATCCAGGAAGCCAGGCACCCAGAGCCAGTCCAGTCCCAGACCCAGTAGGCTCACTTGTTTGAATTTACCAAGGAGAGTGTCAGTCTTTCTTGGTACCTACAGATGTGAGGATGGCCAAATACCAGGAGAGCTCTGCATAGGGGCCTTTCCTGAGAAAGTAGGTAGTGGTTCACCGCAGGCTCCTGACAACTTCACAGAGTTGGCCAAGGAGACCAGATCTGAGATAGGACAGGCCATTTTGGGGGAACATAGTATGGCCCACCACTCAGAGGAAACTCCGGATAGTCACAGAGATACATGGGGGAAGGAGGTGTCTTTGTGGGTGTGGGTGTGATTTTGTGGTTTTGCCTCATGATCTGATAATAGGTAGGAAAGACGGTTTGTTTGATTTGGAGTGGTCTTCTTCTAGTAAGTCGTTGGACAAGGCAAGTGTTTCTATGTCTGTGTATCCCACTGTGTCCGTGGTTGTAGACATTAGAAAATAGAATGCAACAATTGATATGTCCTGTATAGTAGAAAGATTCCCGGCATTCATCCTGCCCAATTTATGAATGGACTGCAGCTTGCCTTATCCATGGGCAACACCTGCTACCTTCCTAAGTTCCTGTTTCTTCCAGAATTCTCACCACTCTCCAGAATAGTCTCATGGTTTTGTGTCCAAAATATGTACCACCTCCAAGCTCTGTGACATTGCCATGTCCTGGATAGCTGAAGGGAATGGCGAGCATCTCAGAAAACTCAGATATCAGTGTGACCAAGAAAGTCTCAGTGGAGAAACCATGCTTTCGGCCTTTTGCTTATCAATTGTTCTGTTTCCCTGAATGTCAGGAAGGTCTTTGCCTCAGGCCACCCCTTTGTGAAGCCTGAAGAAAACAGTTTTCAAATGAAAATGAATGGGCATCACCTGTGGCTCTTTGCTTAATTGCTTTGGAAAGGGATGTGTCTGAATCAGCCTCTTGGCCCTGTGTGAGGTTGTGGCTTAGATTCTCAACCTGATGGATGTAAAGAGAGATCCCATGTGTGCATCCAAAACCAAAATGGCCAAAAGAGCAATTATTGTGAATGAAGTCTCTCGCATTCATTTGTAAGGTTCCTGACCACCATCAAGTGAGAATAGGGATCCTTTGGTTCAAATGAGTTATGCACAGCCCTGCAGAGGCTAACCCATAGGTTTTTGGGTTTTCTCATGGCTCCAAATCATATAAAGAATCTATACCTGACAGTCAGTAGGCCTCAAATTGGAGATGCAGAGCAGTATTAACAGCTGGCCTATCTGATCACTCCTGGTTCACCGGATGGGTGTCCAGGCCACCTTGACTTTAGGCAAATGAGGGGCAAGGGAGCTTATTTTTGACACTGTCTTGGGCTGCACCCCTCATGAAAAACTCCAGCCAGAGGTTATGATAAGTGTCTATATGGAAGAAGATGAGGGCCATGTGGGAGTGTTTGGTTTTAATTGTGGTCATTTGTTTGGCGGTTGGAAGAGATAACTGGATCCACCTGGGCTTGAATTCTGGCATGATTCCTCTTAGAGACTGAGTTCTGGAATTTACCTCAAAGAAGTATTGCCATGAAATGTGTTGGGATTTTAGGAGGCCACGTATGAGATGCGCCCTTGAAAACTGAGATCGAGGGCCAGGGTGTCTTTCCACAGTGCAGTGAGAATCTCAGCCAGGATATCACATGATTTTATTTTGAAAGACTTGGCAGCCATAATTGAGAGTCTAAACACAAATGGAACTCATATTGTAGACCTCAATGATCCTGGCTTCATGTGACCTTTTGGCCACTTTTTGGGAAGCCTTGCCTGTGAGATTTCTCCAGAGATTTTATTTAAATGAGCTTCCTCACCACATAATGGTTCCTGCATTAATTGAAACGCACAGTGACTCCAACTTCATCCTTCAAAAATGGTTAAATAAATACTATCAAATTTCTGAAATTCCCATTACCAGGTGGCACTGGAGAACCTTTGGATATCCTGTTGCTGAACATGAGTGAAATAATTCCCCACGCAATGACACTTCACCGGGAGAATTCCAATTTTATTGCTAAAAGCTGTGTGCTTATATAGAACTAAGGGGGAGATGGTAGGGCTTAGATAAATGGCAGCAACCCGTTTATTGACAAGTTCTTTCAAATATCAGCTCCAGAGCCCAGGAATTAGTTCTCATTGGGGCTAAGGTTCCCAACAAGCGAGATTTGAAATTGGCGCTGGCGGGAGAGTTCACAAGGGCGGGAACTTTTTGCGCCACTGCAGAAATGAAGAAGGTAGGAAGAAGAAGTCCTTAGGCGCCATGTTGGGGTTTTCTCTGGGGTATGGCTGCCATTTATTCTTTTCCCAACATTCCACCCTTTTTGTTTTCTTAGGAAGTGGGGTGTCGTTTGTCAGATCTGGCTGCTTCCTGCTGTGTGGGGGTGGTGTGGGGCCTAGAAAGAGAAGTGGAGGAATGCTCAGGGGGCAGGTATGGGGATATCATGGCAGCCAGAAATAAAACCCAGTGGCTATAGACAGCTATTTTCATAGGGGTGAAGTCAATGAATGTTCCCTGAAGCCAAAGATGTCGATGGCATGGAACCAGTCCTGGATGGAAGAGATTGTTGGTATCAGCCACTGGTCCTGTAACAGAGACTCAAGGAAATACTGGAAGCGTTGCCTGGACATGGTGTCGCCAGCACCTGAAGAAGATCAGAGCGAATAAAAACAGAATGAAGATAAAAATTAAAGCAAATGTCAATTTTTGGCAGAAGTTCCATGTGGGTGGACTGACATAGAAGAGGCCAAGGGCCATGAGAAAGCTTAGAAGGTGGTAAAGACTATGAATCCAGGATGGCAGATTAAGAGGTTCTCCGAGCTCGTTGTCTCCCGCAGTCTAATACCCGTTGCATTCCATCGTGCCTGGTAGTGAGCTTCATCACTGAGTGAACTGTTCTCTTGGAGATGTTGGGGATTCATCGGTCATCAGAGGCTGGTAGTGACAAAGCAAAAGCTGGTTGAAAGTTTGATTAGGAATTTTATGCAGTTGGGTTTGAAGGCACTTCATTATGCAGGGCAAGAGAGCACAAAAAAGGAGCATCCAAATAAGGGGACCCAAGATATGTAGTAAGTACATGGCAAGATAGGATTGGAAGAACCCCGTTATGGGATTGGAGGAGGTAGGTTTGAGCAATTGTGTCGATAATTCCTGCAATTTAACAACATTTTTTTTATTAGCCCAGATTCATTAACATAATAGCAAAATTCCTCTCTGAGGAATAGGCATGTAACACCTTTTTCTGCAGTGAGAAGATCAATTGCCCTTTGGTTCTGTAAAGCCACTTGTGCCAATGAAGTAACCTGCCGCTGCAAGGAACCCAGAGACTCAGCCATGGTATTGAGTGTTTCCTGCAGTTTTTGTTGAAGGTCATTGGATCCCATAGAGCATGACCTATAGCTCCACCAGAGAGTCCGAGACTCGTCACTGAGGTTGTTAAAATGAGGCCTACCAGAACCGGCAGAAAGACTACCCTACGGGTGCGGGAACGTAGGGCCAACTGTCAGAATTCAGTGGGAGTATACAAAGATAGCTGAGGAACTACAGTAACCAAGAAACAGGCGCCAGAGACATTGATGGTTGAGGTACTTAAAGAACCATTACACCAGAGGAAATGTCCAGGTTGCATAAACACAGGGCTCTATGGGGTGCTGTAGCTCAAGGAACAAATGGGTAAAGGATTCATTATTGGCAGGTGGAAACAGATGAAAGGAAATAAAGTATTGGTGGAATAACTTTCACACAGTGGGATACGTGTCACATGTAGGGGTTGTCCTTTTTAGAGAAATTGTAGGGTTTTGCTGGAATATTTCCTGCCGCTAATGGGACTGCTGCTAGAAGTGGACGACTAAGTGAAGCACAGAGAAAGCACTGAGAAGTAGGCACAGAAAGAGGGGTGGAGTTTAATAATCAAAAAGTTTGGTGTAGCAAATTGAGCCATGTGGGAGGGGGACCTGAGAGGGTTGAAGGCTCTGAATCCTCTTTGGATGAGCTATGGATATGATCTCGAAGTTTTGATTCTGAGTCCTTAATGTGTTCGACTACCTGGATGGTTGCCTTAGGTTGCGTAATCAGGGTGCGGCCAATAGTCATCCACCCTGTGGGTCTGACTGAGGTTGTCCGAGCATAGACAGCAAACTCAACATAGCCCCATCGTTTGGCCTTGGGGTCAGGTTTATCTAAAGTATACCATCCATTGTTACTGGATGAAGAGCCTTTATGCCACTTTATGTAACTAGAAGTCCACCCTTCAGGGTAACCAAATGAGTGGTAAGAATAGCTAACACGTTCATCATGGAACATGCATGACCAATAGGGGCACCCATTATATATCTCAGGCCACCAATGACAATAGTCTTTTGTTTGATCAAAAAGGAAGCAAATGAAAGGCCAGTTCCAGCTACCAGGGACGAAGGTCCTTGAAGGTGACAATTTTAGGGAAATAGAGGTGCAGTTGTGGATGAAGCAAGTAGTTGCATCCACTGTGCAGACCTTCTGCATGCCATGTTCTGAGTATCGTTCCCGAAAAGTGAATAAATGCATGGTAGGTGAGGAGGGTAAAGACCAGTCCTGACAGAGCACAGAAAATAAGCAGAGCACAAAAAACAAGCAGTTAGAGAAGACTAGGGTGTTGGGAGAGCTCATTGTGCCTTCTTTAAGAGGAATTGGGCTGCAAGGAAAACCGTGTGAGCCACAACTAAAATGGGTGAGATGGGTGTGGAGAGCAGGAGTAAAGGGGAGGTTCAGTAGGTGATTCTTGGAGTTCCTCTGGGGTGGCCCTGTCTTCAGCAGGTGGGGCCTCCTGGTGATGTGGCTTCAACCTAGACATGTGAATCCAGGGAGTGAGACAGTTGTCTGGTAAGGAGAGTTTGGCGGCGGTAAGGGTAAAGAGAATGACAGGATAGGGGCCTTCCCATTTTGCGGCAAGAGTCCCTTTCTCCTCTGGGGTATTATAATAGACTAGACTAACAGGTGTTAAGGGAGGAGTGTTTGGAGAGGAGACTGGGTCCGGAAGAAGCCAGTCCTGATATTTCCAGAGTTCCGAGCGGAGATGGAGCAAGAGAGGCAAAGACAAATCTCGGGTGAGAGGTCCTTGTGAAATGACCAACCCAGGGGTTATACGAGGTCTTCCATACATTATCTCAAAAGGAGACAGTAAAGATGGTTTCTTAGGGAGAGCTCTGATTCGAAGCAAAAGGGAAGGAGTTTGAACCAGTCTATGTTTAATTCCATTGTCAATTTGGTAAGGACTTCCTTTAGAGTACGATTTACCCTTTCCACATTCCCTGAAGCCTGGGGGAAATATGGACAGTTGAAATGCCACTTGAAGGAGAGGGCTTGAGAGACCTTTTGTGTGATCCTAGAAGTAAACTCAGGGCCATTGTCATATTGTAGGGAAGTGGGCATACCAAACCTGGGGATGATGTCTGTCAGTAAGATTGAAGCTAAAGTGGAAGCCTTTTTATTGGAAGTGGGAAATGCCTCAACCCAACCAGAGAAAGTGTCCACAAAGACAAGGAGGTATTTAGTGTGCCATACTGTGGGCATGTTGGTGAAGTCTACCTGCCAGTCAGCAGAGGGAATGTTTCCCCGGGCTTGTTGGGAAGGGAAACGTTTTGGGCCTTAAGGGAGTATGAGGGTTGTTCCGCTGACAGATCTTGGTTAGTCTATCCAGGAATTCTGAAGGTGTTTCCTCCTTCCTTTGAATGACCTCCTGCATCTTTTGAAAGTTAACAGCCTTGCGGGTGGCCTTTTTCAGTCCCGCCAAGAGGCAGGATGTAAAAAGGTCACTAGACTGTAAGCCCATAGGGGATCCTGCTCTGGGACAGCATGAGGGCCTGTGGGTGGTTATGATTGGTCCTATGATTTTCATCAGCATGGGCTTGGGCTAGCTCCCAGAACCATTGCCTTTCCTTGGGGAGAAGTTTATTGGCCAAGAGCATGTAGATGTCATGATGAGTGAGGCTATATGCTTGCAGTACCCATTGAAACTCCCGAATGTAAGTGGTGGGGTCAGTGGTGAAAGAGCCTAACTTCCTCTCTAGCTGAGTAATGTCCGACATGGAGAAGGGCACGTGGACTCTGATGACACCCTTGGGACCAGCTACCTCACGAAGGGGTGCTATTGTCTTGGGGGCGGGAAGGAGTCCCTTAGACCTGGTAACAGGAGGACTGAAAGAGGCAGGCGGTGGACAGGAAGGAGAGGGAGGGGAATGGAATGTCTCTGTGGAAGAGGAGGAGGTGGAGCAGGCAGAAGAGTGGGGAAGGGAGGGGGATGAAATGGAAGGTTGAGGATCCGTGGAATCAGGCAGAGGAAGAGGAGGATTTTGCGGGAGAGAAGGGTCAGTTGGGGCTGGGGGATAAGGTGGGGGTTGATCTGCTGGGTCGAATGAGGAAGAATCTGCGAAGTCAGGAGTAGAACTAGGGGAAGAGAGGGGTTTGCAAGCAAGAAGGACCTGAGAGGGAGGGCAGGAGGAGCAGAGACAGGGTGCTGTGCGAGAAGGCTAAAACATTCAATACAGGGAATCTCACTCCACTTTTTCAGATGCTGGCAGTAATTAAAAAGGTCCAAGAGGAGGTTTGGATCTAAGGAGCCTTCTGGAGGCCAATGATTGCCATTATCCAGTGGATATGTAGGCCAATCTTGGGTACAGAATTTGATTAGAAGTTTGGGCTTGATGTCTGGTGTGAGGGAGAGTGTGGCCAGATTTTTTATTAAACTTTTGAGAGGTGAGGTTTCAGGTACAGATAAAGAGGTGCCCACCGTCACAGGGAGAGATGGAAGAGAGAGAGAGAGAGAGAGAGAGAGAGAGAGAGAGAGAGAGAGAGAGAGAGAGAATAAGTGTAAGCAAGAGAGACAAAGAGAAAACCCGGCCTGGAACGGACTCCGGGAAGCGCTCAGGGCGAATGGGGGTCAGGGGGGCATCCCCAAAATGGCCAGCCATCATGAGGAAATACAGAGGGCACTACCTGATCGTCACCAGTGAAGTGCGATCTGTGAGACCCAATGGGTTCGGAGCCACGGGCAACCTGACATCAGGAAAGTTTTCGAACGCAGCAGAAGAAGTAAGTAATGAAAACAGAACTCCGGCTCCAGCAGAATGCAGTTCCAGGATGGGAGTTCAGTTTTCCCCGAGCAGAGAGGCAGCTTCAGCCAGACACAGCAGGACCGCAGGAAACAGCAACTCTAGCCGGCAGCGGCAGCAGCAGCAGAGGAGGAAAAACCACAGAGCCTCTCATGTAAACTCAGAAGCCTCACACCCCAAAGGGAAACGGATCACCAGAGGGTCCACTGCAACCAGTAAAGGTCTTAGTGGGAGGAATTCCCTCCCCCCTACCAGGCGTCTAGAGTGTGACAGACGATCATGGTCACAAAGCCAGCGGTAGCCCGAAGGGAGTTGGCGAGCCGGGGTCAGGGGAGGCTTACATACAACAAATCAGTGGTGAGTGCAGGAAGCCTGCGTCTGAAAAGAGCAGACCAGGGCAGAGTGCCACGGTGGAGCAGTGGACGGGGCTCTTGTTGGAAAGAGCTCACCCATATCCTCACACGGGGCACCAGAATGAAAGAACTCCCCACGCAAAGGCACTTCACCGGGAGAATTCCAATTTTATTGCAAAAAGCTGTGTGCTTATATAGAACTAAGGAGGAGATGGGAGGGCTTAAATAAATGGCAGGCAATCCGTTTATTGGCAAGTTCTTTCAGATATCAGCTCCGGAGCCCAGGAATTAGTTCTTATTGGGGCTAAGATTCCCGGCCAGCAAGATTTGAAATTGGCGCCAGCAGAAGAGTTCACACAGGCGGGAACATTTCGCACCACTGCAGAAAAGAAGAATGTAGGAAGAAGAAGTGCTTAGGCGACATGTTGGTTTTTTTTTTCTGGGGTATGGCTGCCGTTTACACTTTTCCCAACAATGAGTATACCAGACAGTGCCTTGATTGACTGGTTTTTATGAAAATGGTGTTTAACAGAGATGCCAGAAAGTTGGATCCTGCTGATTAGTGGGCCAAGAGCAAAGGTGGGCATGTGTGTGATAAAACATCAGTGGTGGGACCATGTGGATCTGCCATTGGCTTCCAAATGGCTTGTGACTGACATGGTGAAGCCAGCAGACCCTTATATGTAAAGGCATCTTGTTACATGGAGAGGATTCAGGACATTGTTCAGAATCAGGTTGCTATGTTCAAGAGGGCAAGCTATGTGGAATAGAAGCCTGGTTCTTGTATTCTCCTACAGACCCTGACCCACCACATGTGACAGAAATCCCTCACGCACTGTGTCCCCGTTGAACTCCTTGTATTTCATGAAGCAAATACCAAACTTCCAGTGCAGCACCAAGAAACACCACGAAAATAGAGGATGACCATATGGCTTCATAGTCCACACTAGAGACATTTAGCCCTAAGGGGCCACAGTTTACCTTCAAAGGGAGAATTCAGCACTGGTGTCTCATGTTCATTGGAAAATAAGAAACCATGTCCTCCAGGTCACATAGATGCAGACCCAGGTTGATGGTTTCACTAGAAAGGAAGCTAAAGCACGTGACAACAACATATATTTCAAGTGCCCAACCTCACAGGCAGTATCTCAAGAAGTCTCTAGGACAACAGACCTCCATGTTTTTGAAGTGTTTACCCTGTCCCTTACTTTTGGAAACTCCTCTAACACTTCCAAGGTTGTGAACTCCTGATCGCATTCCATTCCGGATATGTATTCATGGATTTTCTAACTCTTCTCCTCTAATTGTGTCTTACATGGGTTGAAGGTGTTGTCAAGGTATTGTTCTGGATGAGAGTGGGAAGATTTTTGTGTAGCACATATTTACATACACATTGGATTCATTTTCCATTTGAAATACTGAATCCCTGTCAGTAACCCATACCCTAATAGACTCTGACTACTAATGCTAATATGATGGAGACAAATAACCCAAACATAATATTAATACAAGCAGTTCAGAGGAGGCATGGTGTATAGTTGGTCTTGCCTTTTGCATGATATAGTGTAGGAGTTATAAATCCTGTCAATTGTTTGTTGAAATAGTACTCCATGTGTTTTTAAAGTTAACACATATGTGAATTTCTGTCTCCTTTTTTCTGTAGCCAATTCAGCACATGTATTTTTATATGCACATAAAAAATCCTACCTGGTATCACACGTACATTTTTGTGAGGTGGCTAACTTAGCAGAAACAAAGTATGAGAAGAGATCACCCCTCCTAAACGCTTTTGGAACTGAAAATTCAAACTATGAGTGAGATTTTTAGTTGAACAACATTATACATAAATCCATGTTCAGTAAAATTAATATTTTTGGATCGGTGGATGATATATATTTCACGATGAATTTTGATTGGCATATATATTGCTACTTTCTAATGTTTCTCTGTGATATACATATATATATATATATATATATATATATATATATATATATATTCTCTAGATTTTTCCAAATATAAAATATATGTGTCCTATTATACACTCCCTAAATAATTCACTCATGCTCATGTATGTGGTTTTATAATCAAATTTTCATACGATTATTTTCAGAAATATTCATCCACCTGAAATACATATTTGTTTTCTAGTACTGAAAACTCACTTCACTGAATGGTGCAAACAAATCCTTATATTTCTACTGTAACTGACCCAATTTAACATCAATGCAAGTAGATTCCAAAGGGACATGATGTGTATTTTGACGTTCATTTTTATTTAACACTGGTACATTACTATTTCTTCAGTTTTTGTACATCATAGTATATACATTTCATCCACAAGTTCACAAATTTAAAGACATTTGAAACACATTCAATCACTTCCTGCTTCAGTACACATGTATTCCTCCTTGCTTTTGACTGGTTATTTATTGAGACTTCTTTCCAAACACATTATTTTCGATTTCCATAATCAACTTTGAAGCAAAACTCACACACACTTTATGATAAACCACAACCCTAATATTACCATTAGATGTATAACTGGTTGGAATGAATGTATGTATGTCAATATAACATTTCCTGTGTATTTTCAGATATCAATTTATTCCAATTTCTAAAGTTGGAATCAGTTATATTATAAATTCACACATGGTACACCTATTTGTGCCCCCAATACTAATTTATATCTCTTCTAAATATTGCTCCCAGAAATGGTGCAAGAAAGACTCATGTCACCTGATCTACATATATATTCTGCAACAAAATGCAAAGTCACACTTACAATTGTACCAAAGCCTAAATGGAATGTGAGTATGGTTTATGAAAATCACCCATGTCCAGGTTGCCTAATGCTCTCAAATGTCAATCCTATTGGTGACTACATATTTGTTTCTTCCAAAGATTATGTATTCAACCTCAAGCCTGTTGAAAATGTCTAATCCTATCAATCACTTCATCATTTGCCTGATTTCCTAATGTCTCTAATGATATCTGCTTTCCTACATATTTTCCCCAGTTCATCATTGTGACTGACTCTTCACATGTGCTGACATTTACATTTTCTGTCTACCTGAAACCCTATTGCTAAAGAACTTTTTGTCCAAATCCTATACTCACTCTTTTTTTCTAATCCTACCAACTATCTTCCTAATCCTACCAAGTATCCTTTTTTGACTGGATGTTCTCTTTGACATTCAATTATCCAAGGTACAAGGTCCTATGCCATTATGTATAGATTTATCTGAGACACATGTGCACAACATAATTCCGAGTGAAGTATCCCAATCAAGGATCCAATGCCCTTTTGGGCTTCAAATCTTACCTAGATTTGTGTTTTCATACATATATTTCACCTCTATATATACTTATAAATATTGCAGGTTCCCAATACCATTATTCATGCAGCAGAATGATTCCTAACCCAAATCAAACATGTTATTAACCCTAACCATACTTTGTTTCCTCAATCTAACTTTACAGAAAAGCAAGGACAGAGTTGATCTTATATAGAAATGTAAGAGATCTTCCACCTGCTGAGAACCTCAAAGGTCCATGCAGAAGTGAACCCTGGGGAAGATATAGAAAGCTATGAAGGACCTGAGAGAGCAAAAGTCATCTTTCATGACCAAAAAAAAAAACAGGTCAGGATGAAGGGGTGTGTCTGAAGCAGTCTATCTCTTCTTAATGTAGAGAAGATGGACCAAACCAGGCCTGTGTGGAGAGCTGTTCACGGGTGCCTATGTTTGATATACCATTCTTACTTGTGAAAGTGTCACAGGAAGTAGGGGCAGCCTCCATCTATTGGGACACTTGGAAGCAACTGTTAGGACAAAGAGGTTGCCAAGGCAGTGACCTCATTCAGTTCCTGAAGGAAGTGACCTATATCATTTTCTTGGTGATGGAACTCTCTGAACTTGGGATCCAGGATGCCAGGCAGCCAGAGGCATTCCCAGTCACAGTCCCAGTGGCCACACATGTTTGGATTTACCAAGGACAGAATCAGTCTTTCTTGGTAACTACTGATGTGAGGATGGCCAAATTCCAGGAGAGCTCTGAAGAGGGGTCTTTCCTGAGAAAGCAGGTAGTGTCTCACTACTGAACTGAAACCCACAGTGCCTCCAACTTCATCCATGAAAAATGGCTAGATAAATACAATAAAATTTTTTAAATTCCCTTAACCAGGTGGCACTGGAGAACCTTTGGATGTCTTTTTGCTGGTCATGAGTGTACAAGAGAATGCCATGATTGACGGTATTTCATGAAAATGGTGTAGAACAAAGATGCCAGTAAGTTGGACCCTGCTGAGTAGTGGGCCTTTTGCAGTGGTGGGCAGGTGTGTGATAATACAGCTGTGGTGTGGCCAGGAGGATTTTCCATTGCCTTCAAAATGGCTTGTGACTGATATGGTGCAGCCAGCAGACCCTTCTTGTTATATGGAGAGGTTTCTGGGCAAAGTTCAGAGTCAGATTTCTATGGACAAAGGGGCAAGCTTTGTGAGATAGAAGCCTGGTTGTTGCATTCTCCTGCAGACCCTGACCCACCACAAGTGACAGAACTCCCTCTAATACTGGGTCCCAGTTGAACTCATTGTATTTCATGAAGCAAATACCAAACTCCCGGTGCAGCAGCAAGAAACACCACGAAAAGTGAAGGATTACCAAATGGCTTCACAGTTCACACGGGGAGACACTTAGCACCAAGTGGCCACAGTTTACCTACAAATAGAATATTCAGCACTGCTGCCTCATGTTCATTAGAATACAAGAAACCATGTTCTCCAGGTCACGTAGATGCAGACCCAGCTTTTATGGTGTCACTAGAAAGGAAGCTAAATCTCCTTGCAACAACATATATTTCAAGTGCCCAAACTCAGAGGAAGTTTCTCAAGAAGTCTTTAGGCCGGCAGAGCTCCATGTTTTTGGAGTGTTTACCTGTTAGACCAGGATGCTAGAAAAGACCACTGACTCAAATTAAAATCAAATAAAATTAAGCTTATTATTTCCACCGGCCATGCTGCCTCTCCCTCCCAAAACGAAGGGAACAAGACAGCAACCCCAGCTTTCCTACAGCCCAGCTTTATAGCCCAGAAAGTTACACAAAAGGGGGGTTACAGATAACAGAACTCTGATAAACATCACACTAAAGGTAGTTTACAATTTTTTTGCTGTCCCTACATGAGAATTCATGAGGACCATTAGAGCCTAAGAGAGGGTTGTTGTCTTGCCAGAGAAGGCAAATATTTATGATGTGTCACTAAAGTTTCAGAGAGGGCTGCTATCTGGTCAGAGAGCCAGGCATGTGTGAGTTCAAGGCGCGGGCAGGCATTCCACGCAGGTTCAGAATTTGAAGTAATTAATGGTAAAGCCAAAATTATCTTTTCATGGCTTTGTGGCATGATGGCTCCCAATTTTAATAAAAGATCAGGTTGGGTCTACAATTCCCCCCTTTTCTCTGTGTCCCTTTCAAATCTTTGATAGATTATGGGAAGAGCACTGAGGAAATTTTAATCCCTCAGGTAAGAGTCTCCAAATTTTTAGAACTCACCCAAAACCGATCTCGCTGATTTTACCCTTCTTAATTACTTATATTGATAGTCTATTTATCTTTCTCTCCATTGTTGTAAGAAGAGTGGCATCACTAATTTTTTCTTCTTCTGTCCTGAGACAGGGTGACGTGAGTGGGCTCGGCGTGAGGGACATGAGTTGCCTATTAGAAGTCAGTTGAGAGACATGAGTTGCCTTTTAGAAGTCAGTTCGGATTGAAGTCAGGTTGGGGAAGAACAGGTTGTAAAGTCATCTGTGAATGGGTTCTTCTATGAGTGAAACAAAAACCATGAGTACTGGATAAATGTTGCACAGCTAGAACATGTCACTGTATAGAAATTCCCTCACCAGTCTTTAATATCCCCAGTTATCAGGACTGTCAACTTAATATTTAACTTTAAGTGTTACAGTTGGCCCTCCCAATAAGACACAGTTTAATAATTTAATGTCATCTGATCTTGTAAAATCCTTTTACTAGTATGACCTCTGCGTCTAATAGAGAAACCTTTAATTCTGTTACTCAGGGCTGGATAATCGTACTAGCAAACACCAAGCCTACCTTTGTAGGTTAGGAATATCTGTAGGTCTTAAACTGAAAACTTCTGCCTGTGGCAGCTCTTCTTGATAGTGTCTTTTTATAAGTATTAGGCATTCCTGTGTGAGAATCCTTCTTTGTAGCCTCCAGTCTTACTTGTTTTGGGAGGATAAGATAAAGTGCATACCTTAAAATTTTATTATTATTATTATTATTATTATTATTATTATTATTATTATTATTATTTAATATGCCCAGGAGTGGCTGTATTTTGGTCTTAACTGTCTTTGCTAAGTGTTTAAGATGAAGCAGTCAAACTGACTTTTGTTTCTATCTATTGTTAACAGTCAGCTGAGCTTTTGTGGGAATCAATTCTGGGGAAACATGAGAGGAGATTCTCAGTTCTGCTAGTGCCATTTGCGCTAGGTGGGTCCAGGTCTTGCTTGACCATTTGGCTTCCCTCAGAAGCATCAGGGATGTCTCCTTTCTCTGATGACTCTCCTCTTTGTAACAAATGCACTGATTGGCTTTCTGTTCTCCAGTGGTCTCATTAATCTCCCTGATCAGGAGGTTATGTGGCTCAGAGTTGCAAAGCTCTTTAGAGAAGTCCCCTGTTCCCTGGATTCAGACTGACTCAGAGGGCAAGAGCCAAATATTGGTTTTCTTGGCCCTTTTCATTTAACATTAATTTTAAATAATAATCTTAAACATCCACCAAATAAATTTTAACAGCCTTATATTAAGAGTACTGGGCTTTAATGTCTATAACTTTATAATTACCTTTTTATTAATTGGGATCTGTATTATTCTGTCTGTATTGTAGTTGATGACTTATTATCTTGAATAAACCCATGTTGTGTTCTTAAAGCAACGCATTTGTAAAACACTAACAGGGAATCTTTAGATCACTTATAAGAAAATTTCAAACTAAAATTAACAAAAGTAAAAATACTTAGTTCGTGTAATATCTTCCCTGAATTTTTTGGCTGCGTTATACATTATATCCCCTGTTTTAGATCCTAGTAATATTGACAATAAAAAAAACTTTTTAACATAACTTTAAAGAAATATTATCTGACCTACATGTTTCATAGTCATTCTCACATGTAGTAAGATGGGACACGCAGCCTTTTCTCAGGTAAGGCAGGGCTCTTTAGAAATCTTAAGTATTTTAATTCTAAAGCTGATCTTTATTTTTAAATATCTTTTGACAAAGTTTACATAAATTGTTTGAGGTCACATGAACATTAGCTAACACCATATGATATCACATTTAAAACATGAATTAAAGAAATGCTGAAAGTTTTTAACCTTTACAAAGATTAGGCTCTAATTAACTTAAAAATACATTTAAATTGTTCCCCAATGTAAAAATTAACATAAAAATTTACATATCTTATTGATAACAGGTAAATAAATCCACAATATATTTTTTACCACACAACTTCAGAGCACCAGCTTGATATAATGCTCTTTTAAGGTTTCTACCTTACAGACTTGCATACCTGTAAGATATGAAAACATTAATAGCATAACAATTACATTTATGTTTCTACATTAATCAAGTTTGGCTTTTAAAGAAATGGCAGTACAGTGCTCTAAAATAACAGTTCTTATTTAATCAGTTGTTTAATTTTTATGGTTGCTTGCTCTAGAAAACATAAATCTTAATAAACTCAATGTTTTGGGTAAACTTATGTTTTAAGAAATTTTTGCCTCATTAACACATGACTGATTTTTACAATCTTATACAGAGTTTACTAAAAAAAATACAGATCTTAGTAAATCAATCAGATATCTAACTAAAGTACTCATGAATGAGTAATCCCATATCAAATTTACTTTACTTATTTATCAAAAAGTTAGAGAAACGTATTGAACAGTGTAAACCATTTTTATGTTGAAGGAAAGATACTAGAGCCAAGGCATATTAGACATTTTGTAGATGTTAATATTTTGTTAGATGTTTGAACACCTAGAAAACTTTGTAAGCTTAAATTTAAAGACATTTGTTTTTATCTCTTTATCCAATTTAAATTGAAACATTTAAATCACGTGAATTAAAGATCTTTGGATCCACTTTTTAAAATTTGTTTTTATGAGCGCTTTTTTTTTATGAGCGCTCCTTATATATGTTAATTTATGTATCATATATATGATATACGGACATATGTATATATAGACATACAACACATAACAAAATTGTGCACACATAATAATAGTAAAGGCCTCGTAGCATTTCGCAGGTGAAATCTTTATTGCAATGTTTCAAGAAGTCCACAGTTGGTCAAAGATAGAACTGATCAGAAAAACATTAACCTAGGTCTGTATGCTCAAAATCATGAGGTCAAAAAACATAAAGTATCTCAGAAAAAAATAAGAGTCCTAGAAAAAATGACTTGCCAGTAATTAGAAAATACCATACAATTTACCTTTTTTTCCCTTAGATCTCAAATCAGTCTCCTACAAAGCTTGCAGGCTTCTTTCATTTGCATTTCAACATAAGTCATGGCTGAGGTCTGTAAGGAGCAGGAAAAAAACTGCTATTCTGAACAGACATCTCAGGACTAAGGCATTTTAACCATAATTTTCAGGTTCGGATGTTGAAAATTATGATACAAGTTTAAGATACAATTCACAAAATTTTATATCTTTACATCTTGTTTGGTCAACAGACACCATACTATGATTTACTATCCATGTCGAAATTAATGCACTGGTACACACAGTGACATTTTCCCAGGCTACCCAATTCAAAATTGGTGAAAAAAAAAGACTGTATGATTGGGAAGTTTCTTGCCAACTTGGAAGTAGAGTTCTTCAGTTATCCATTGTAAGTATTTAAGTTCTCTGGCATGAATTATCTGAAATCATAAACTAAACAATTACCTAAACCCGACTTTTAACTGCAAGATTGTGCAATGCTTCAAAAACCCATTCAGATACCAGATTGTTAAAATAAAACATCATCATTTCGACACACATTCAGCTAAGATCATTCCCAAAAAACAATTTATAATATCAACACATTATTGCACATGCCTTAAAGGGCCAGAAACAAAGACACAATACAGACCAAAAGGAGGTCCAGACTATGGCTGTCAGAAGAACCCTTTAAACCAGAGCAGATAAGAGAAAAATCTCGTACACCAGTGGGACCATAGCTGTCCCCACAAGGGGACCAGATGTTTTCACAGAGGGGCAACCTGAAATGTAAAATAAAGTGTCTCCATGGTGATTTTACTGCATTTAGTGTCCCCTTTTTCTTTTTCTCTTTTTTTAACAAGACAGAGGTGGCATAATCCTTACAGTGCAGGGAAGGAAGGAGGTAATTCCCTGAATCAACAGGGCTTTGGCAGCTGCTGGGAGTCCCTCAGTTTCTCCTTTTACATACAGGATTAGCTCCTCTGATTCAGTTCCACACCAAGCATGCTCTATCTCCTAACATTTCAGTAGATAGGTCTCACAAAGTTCCGGGGGGGAGGGGGGGTACAAGATTTGTACTTAAAGTTTGGTTCCTGACCTTGAAGCCAATTAATACAAATTTAATAATGAGGACTGGGTTTTGAGAAAAAGAAAAAAGGAGTTTTATTGCTTGGCTAACAAAGGAGAAACACAGGGGACTCTGCCAAAGTTGTGACTCTCTTTATCTGGAGGGACAAGGGGTTTTAAAGGAGTTTCACTTGTTAACCTGGGAGATACTCTGTTCTTAGGTCCCCAGCAGGCATTTCCTTCTGCAATAGGTGTGCTCCAGGCAGCCAGCTAGGGGCTTCTATCATCCTGCTTCGCAAAGGGGGATAAAGTTCATTGCAGTTCCTTAAAACACAGTCCAAAGGGGTGTCAGGCTTACTCTCTTTATTTCTGATTTTCATGTCCAATATACTTAAGTTTTTACCACCAAAATCACACAACAAAACGAACAAAAACAAACAAACAAAAAAACAAAAAATAGAACGCAGAACACAAATAAACAGAAACCCGGTGTCTAAACACAGAAACAGGGGAACAGTGCAACATCTTGCTAAAGCTCCAGGGTAGGAGCGCGTGCATGCTCATCGGCACCTCTCTACAGTTCCAGAGGAATTCCCTACAGAACAGAACAGAGGACAGAATGATTCTCGTTACTGTTCTGCACAGAAGTATATGTGAGCCTCCCCGTGCCACATCTCTGTCATCAGAAGAGATCTCCCTTAACTGGATATCAGATGTTATAAAGGAGCCACTTACCTATGGAGGCCTCCTCCATCAGGTGCTTGCTAATAGTTTTAGTGCAGAGGTTCACTGTAGTGCTCCATGGACTAAAGGCTCTTTTCCAAATATAAAGAAGATGGACCAAATCAGGCCTTCGTGGAGAGCGGTTCCGTGGTGCCTATGGTTGATATACCATTCTAATTTGTGAAAGTGCCACAGAAAATAGGGTAAGCCTCCTTCTCATGGTACGCTTGAAAGCAACTGTTTGGATAAAGTGGTTGCCAAGGCAGAGACCTAATTCAGTTCCTGAAGGATGAGACCTCACCTCAATCCCTTGGTAATGGAACTCTCTTAACTTGGGATCCAGGAAGCCAGGCACACAGAGTCAGTCTCAGTCCCAGTCCCAGTGTCTCACTTGCTTCAATTTAGCAAGGACAGAGTCAGTCTTTCTTGGTACCTACTGATGTGAGGATGGCCAAATGCCAGGAGTTCTCTGAAGAGGGGCCTTTCCTGAAAAAGCAGGTAGTGGCTCACAGCTGGCTCCTGAACACTTCACAAAGTTGGACAAGGAGACCAGATCTGAGACAGGACACGCCATATTGGGGGAACATAGTATGGCCCAGCAGTCAGAGGATACTCTGGAGAGTGAGAGACCTACTTGGGGAAGGAGGTGCCTTTGTGGGTGTAGATGTGTGTTTGTGGTTTTGTCTCATGTTCTGAGAATAGGCAGGAAAGTCGGTTTGTTTGGTTTGGAGTGAACTGTTTCTAGTAAGTTGTTTCACAAGGCGAGTGTTTCTATGTCTGTGTATCCCACAGTGTCCGTGCTTGTAGACATTAGAAAAGAGAATGCATCAATGGATGTTTCCTGTCAAGTAGAAAGCTTCCCAGCATTCATCCTGCCCAATTTATGAATGCACTAGGGCTTGCCTTATCGATGGGCAACACCTGCTATTTTCCTAAGTTCCTGTTTTCTTCCTGAAATCTAGCCACTCTCCAGAATAGGTTCATGCATTTGCATCCAGGATATGTACCACCTCCAACCACTGTGACATGGACATGTACTGGATAGCTGAAGAGAATGGCAAGCATCTCAGAAAAGTCAGATATCAGTGTGACCCGGAAAGTCTCAGTAGAGAAACACTGCAAAGGGCCTTTTGATTACCTATTGTTCTTTTGCCCTGAATGTCAGGAAGTTCTTTGCCTCAGGCCACGCTTTTGTGAAGCCTGAAGAAAACAGTTTTCAAATGGAAATGAATGGGCATCACCTGTGGCTCTTTGCTTAAGTGCGTTGTAAAGGGATGTGTCTGAATCAGCCTCTTGGCCCTGTGTGAGCCTGTGGCTTAGATTATCAGCACCTGATGGGTCTAAAGAAAGATCCCATGTGTGGATCCATAATCAAAATGGCCAAAAAATCAGTCATTGTTGATGAAGTCTCTCGCATTCCTCTGTAAGGTTCCTGACCTCCATCAAGTGAGAAAAGGGATCCATTGGGTCAATTGAGTTCTTCAAAGCCCTGCAGATGCTAGCCCATAGGTTCTTGGGTTTTCTTATGAATCCAATTCAAATAAAGACTCTAAACCCCACAGACAGTAGGCCTCAAATTGAAGAACAGAGCTGTATTAATGGCAGGCATATTTGATCACTCCTGGTTCACAGGAAGGGTGTCCAGGCCACTCTGACTTTTGGCAAATGAGGGAAAAGGGAGATTATTTGGGACACTGTTTGTGCTGCGCCTCTCATGGAATCCTCCTGCCAGAAGTTATGATGAGTGTCTATTTGGAAGAAGATGAGTGCCATTTGGGAGTGTTTTGGTTTTAATTGTGGGCATTTGTGTGGCGGTTGGTAGAGATAATTGGGTCCACCTTGTCTTGAATTTTGGTGTGATTCCCCTTAGAGACTGTGTTTTGGAACTGACCTCTGAGAAGGTACAAGGTCCTGTGTCATTGTATATCCATAATTCTAGGACATCTCTACGGAATGTAATTCAAAGCTAAGTATACCAATCAAGGACCAAATGAACTTCTGGGCTTCAAATCTTACCTAGATTTCTGTTTTCATACTTATATTGAAAGGTTAATAAAATAGGTACTTGTCACGTCCTGTTTTTCTGTATGCTTAATAAAACACTGTTGAAATCTTGAGAACTGTTTGCTCTTCTTGTTCCCAGAATGTGCTGCCCCCAACTGCCAAACTGCAGAATGTACTCCATCAACCATTTGCATGCAAACCGCCCACTCGCCCTTAACCATCAATAAACTTCCCTCCCTGCCCTCTCCAAGGAAAATATATAAGCACTTCTTAAGCTGTTCTCAGGGCTCTCTGCTCTATTCAACTGATCTCTGAGCCCTTGCATGCCGGACTCCCAATAAACCCTTTGAGGTTGCATTAGACAGTCTCTTGGTGGTCTCTTCCACCGACGCTCACCCGACCTTTACTTCTGGTGGCCCCAGCGAGATCCGGCAGCTGCAGATGAAAGACCCCCAATGGGCTCCTCTGGGGGTAAATAAGGCCCCTCTTTCTGGTTTCAGGATTCAGGTTAGGGTTTGACAAAATGGCTATTGGTAAAAAGCGTGAGCTCTCTCCCACGGTGGCTGACACACATGTCACAGAGCCACAGGCCATGTTCCTGTGGGATGGACTCGGGAAATCCAGGAACCATAGTCTCCTCGACTCAGTGATATTTTCTTTCAGATTTGGAATTGGCAGCCCATCAGAATTTGCCCGCTACTCAGTCTTGGTCTCAGTATTGGACGTCCATTGTCTGTCTTTATTGTCTCGTCTTGTCTGTGTCGTGTGTCTTTGCTTTCACTGTCTGTGTATATTTCATTATGGGACAGAGCACTTCAATGCCTCTGTCCCTGACCCTTAATCACTGGACCAAAGTCTGCTTAAGGGCTCAGATTCTTTCTTTTTCATTAAAACACCAGACCTGGCAGATTCTGTGTCTCAGAATAACCCACCTTTGTAATCGGATGGCCCCTAGAAAGATGTTTCTACTTCACACTAATTTGAAAAGTCTGAGATATTGTCTTTCAGCCGGGGCAACATAGCCATCCAGATCAATAGCCATATATCTTAACTTGTCAGGACCTCTGCAAATCTCCTCCTCCATGGGTGAAGCCTTTCCTTGTCCCTGCACCCACTCCTACTCCTTCCCCTATGATTCTATCTCTCAAACTCTCTGCTCCTCAACCTCCACCCTCTGTTCTCCCTGAGTCTCAAGACTCTACTCGTCCTTATCCTCTGCCCTTGTCCCCCAACCCCCAAAACCCTGTAAGTAATTCCCCTGCTGCTTACTCAGCCTCTCCACCATTCGAGGAAGCCAGGATGGCCCAGTACCCTCCAGATGACTGTCCAATGGCACACACAGCCCCTCCTTCCCTAAAGGAAGCTGGCCCGGCAAAAAAAACTCAGAGATCTCGCCAACGTTTTCACACCTGCCTACTTGGGATGACTGCCAACAACTCCTAGGGACTCTCTTCACGACAGAGGAATGAGAGGAAAAACCTCCTGGAAGCTAGAAAAAAATATCCTCGGACTTGATGGGCGACCAACACAACTTCCCAACATAATCAAAGCCGGCTTCCCCTTAAACCAACCCAACTGAGACCCCAACACCTTTGAAGATAGGGAGCATATGTCCAATTATTGCCAGGCTCTAATAGCGGGTATCCAAGGGGCCGCTAGGTGACCAACTAATTTGGCCATGGTAAGAGAAATTATTAAAAGGCCTGATGAATTTACCTCTATGTTTCTAGAGAGAATTATGGAGGCATATAAGAGATATACTCCTTTCGATCCTCAGGCAGCAGATCAAAAGGCATCTGTCATGATGGCCTTAATTGGGGAAGCTGCCATGGATATTTAAAAAAAAAAGTTAAAAGAGAGATTTAGTCAGAGAAGCCAAAAAAATATACTATAAAAGAGAAACAAGGAAAAAGAAAGGGAGCAAAGGGATGATGAGAGAAGCAAAAGAAAGACTAAGGCATTGACTTAGATCCTGGTCACAACAAGAAAGAGGCCAGAAATTAAGACATAAGGTGACAGGAAGGGATACCTGGGCCCGTGCCAGAGGCCATCCCTGGCCTCAGATCAATGTGCCTACCGTAAAAAAAAAGGACACTGGGCCAAAGAGTGCCCTATAAAGAGACAGACACGCCAGCCAGCCATTCTGACTCTGGAGGATGACTAAGAAAGTTGGGGCTCAGATTCCTTCCCCTAGCTCAGGGTAATTTTTGAAGAGTAGGAGACCCCAGTAAACTTTGAAATGAATACAGGAGCAGTATACTCAGCCCTTAGGGCCCCATTGGGCCGTCTATCAAATAAAAGGTCTGTAGTTCAAAGGGCTAATGGCAGTAAATATCGGACTTAGACTACTAAGAGGACCATGGACCTGGGGAAAGGAAAAATCCATCACTCCTTCCTAGTAATCCCAGAATGCCCACACCCATTGATGGGCAGAGATCTGCTCACCAAGCTCTGGGCCAAAATAACTTTTAACCCTGAAAGCCCCCAAAAGAAATTTCTAAATCCTTCAGTAAAAACTCCTATAGTCACGGCTGTAACTATATTAGTAGAAGATAAACATCCACTCTTCACACCCCCCAAGACTGATCAAACAGGCAAGCTACCGCAGAAATGGATAACAGATTACCCAGAGGCCTGGGCAAAAACTGCTGTGTTAGGCCTGGCCGTGAAACAACCTCCAATAACAGTGGAGTTAAAAACCTCAGCCTCCCCAATCAATGTCAAATAATATCTTCTAAGCATAAAAAGCTAAAGATGGGATAAGGCCCTATATTCAGAAATATCTGGCCTTAGGGGTCCTAAGGCCCTGTCAATTGGCCTGGAACACTCCCCTGTTATTAGAAGAAAAAGCCAGGAACCGGGGACTATCAACCTGTTAAAGACCAAAGAGAGATCAACAACAGAGTGCAGGACATTCACCCACAGTACCTAATCTGTTCAAACTGCTTAGCACTCTGAACCCTGAGCAGAAATGGTATACTGTTCTCGACTTAAAAGAAGCTTTCTTTTGCTTGCCTCTGCATAAAGATAGTCAGTTGCTGTTTGCTTTTGGGTGGGTAGACCCAGAAACCGGAAAGTATAGTCAACTAACTTGGACTAGACTCCCAGAGGGGTTCAAAAACTCCCCCACTCTCTTTGATGAAGCCCTCCACAGAGATCTCAACAATTTCAGAACTACACACCCCGAAGTCACCCAGCTTCAATACGTGGATCACCTGCTACTTGCATCCAACACCAAGGAAAACTGAACTGGGACCCAAGCACTATTATCGGAGCTTGCTCAACTCGGGTATAGAGCTTCTGCCAAAATTGCCCAATTTGCCAGCAAGAAGTAATCTTCCATGACTATTTCCTCAGGGGCGGTAAACGATGGCTCACTGAGCCAAGAAAACAAACCGTTGAGCAGATACCAACCCCATCTTACAGCAGACAACTAAGAGAGTTTCTTGGGATTGCTGGGTTTTGCAGGTTATGGATAAATGGGTTCGCGTCCTTAGCTGCTCCTTTATACCCGCTGTTAAAGGGAGATGCCCAATTCCAATGGACCCCTGAGTAACAGGAAGTTTTAGATAACATCTAAGGACACTGACACTGAACGCCTCAACTTTACTGAGCTCAGCCTGCAATTACAGAAAGCCCTACACTAAGTTAAAAATGTACGTCAACTCACTCACCTTGGTTCAAAGAAACTGCAGGCACTCCTGTAGGATTAAGAACAGAGTTTTCCACTAACCAACACACAGCGAAAGAAAAAAACTGAATCGGTAACAAAAGCCTGTTGGGTCAGTCAATTGTTTAATGCTTACCCTTCCAAGTTTCTTAGAGGAAAGCACCTATGAGGAACCAGACCAGGACAATTCTGGGAAGTGGACATTACTGAAATTAAGCCAGCAAGGTATGGACTTAAATATCTCCTAGTCTTTGTAGATACATTTTCAGGATGGATTGAAGCCTTACACACACACACACACACACACACACACACACAGAAAAAAAAAAAAAAAAAAAAAACGGCGCAAATGGTTCTCAAGAAGATCCTGGAAGATATTTTTCCAAGATATGGTCTGTTTAAGGTAATAGGGTCTGATAATGGACTTGTGTTCATGGCCCAGGTAAGTCACGTGTGGATTAATTGTAAGTTACATTATGCTTATATACCCCAGAGCTCAGGAGAGGTAGAAAAAATAAATAGAACCATTAAAGAGACCTTAACAAAATTAAGCTTAGAGACTGGCATAAAAGATTGGACTATGCTCCTGCCTTATGCACTGTTTCATGCGAGAAATACTCCCTCAGTTTCTTTGTGTAACCTCACCCCCTATGAAATTCTCTATGATGCCCATCATCCAGTAAGGGACCTAATCCCCAACTCAAAGGCCTAACAATCCCTTCCACACCCCTTGCTTGACAGACTTAAAGCCATTGAAAGAACTCAGTGATAACTGTGGAAACAGCTGGCCACTGCCTACCAACCTGGGGACGAGGGGATTCCACATCAATATCAAGTAAGAGACTTCGTCTACATAAGACAACATCAGGTGTCATTCCTAGAACCCCGCTGGAAAGGAACATACCAGGTGCTACTTATAACACCTACAGCGGTAAAAGTAGACAGAATCACTTTTTGGATCCATGCCTCTCATCTAAAGCCTTCGCTGTGTCCAGACTCTGGTTGGAAACTGGAAAAGACTGGTAACCATTTCAAATTTCGTATTCGCTATGTGGACAAGACTGTAGACTCTCAACTTGGCCACCAGTACTCCTAACCCTCATCAGCCTGTTCAGCAGTGAAGGCTGATCTCAAATCCTACTAGACAAGAAGTATGGTATATCTCGCATACAGCCCCCTTAGGGACCTGGTGGCTATCGCTCCACCCAGACATTTTTCAGCTTGGTATACATCTTTCCTATTGAGATAACCCTGATGAAGAGGATCCCACTAAAGTTTCATTAAATCCCTTCCATTCCATAGATAATTGAAACAAACATTATGGATGCACAGAAACGCGAGCCAGATTCAGGTTGGCTAGCCTAGATTACGATGTATGCCCGGCGGACTATCAAAGCCACAAACAGCCATGGCTGTGTGGGGGAAAAGCCAACTTCTTGTGTAACTCATGGGGATGTGAGCATACCGGGGCTGCCTGGTGGAACCCAAACTCCTCATCACATTCAGTACACAGCATTGGCCATATTACCAATTAGACAACCAAAAGCTATGGCCCCCAGAGGGTTCTCTAGATCCTCAAATTCTGCGTGACATTTTTAACTTCGGCAAGTGCTCAAAAGGGGAAAATTCCCCTATGTGGAATCCTTTTCCCTCCTTCACTCACATCCTGTACTATGCTTCTCCAATAGTTCCTCACCCTCATTCTTCTGCTCTAGAGTCTCTGCTGTCACTCCCACCTCAGCAACGTGATTTCTCACCTCCAATTACTAGATCAAAAACCCAAACCTCTGCCAGTTCTCAGACCATTGGCCCCTTGCTGAGGTAGCAGGTACCGAGGTACCCCTCCACTCACTCACTCCTCTCTTTTTCTGTCTGTGCCTGCACTAGGTCCCACCAAGTCCTCTAAGAAGCTAAACCAAAGCTCAAACCAGCTGCGAAGAGCCCTCAGACCCCTCTCCAAGATGTAATAAAAATGGCCTTTAAAGTTGCTTTGTCATCACTGAAAACAGGTTTCTAAAAATTTAAAGTCCCTCAGGGGTTTTTGGAATACTCACTCCCATCTTCACCTCTGCTCTACCTTTTCTACTGCTCAAGTTTTGTTCTAGGAAAATCCCAAACCCCTTTTCCATTATTCTTTTACATCTCATCTTCCTCATTCTCAGATCCACGGAGCTGCTCTCAGCCTCGCCTTCCCAGTCTTCCCCCTCTGTACCAGGTCCATAGATATGTCTTAAATTACCTTCTCCAGAAGTCTTCACCGAGGCTTACATTAGGTCTTTCAGCAAAAGAGTCCCTCTGAAAGAGTTCAATGTAGATAAACTTCCACTTTTCGTGTCGCCCTGTTCTACTTGGCCACTGGCTGGAAAAATCACCACCCCTAAGCTTGACACCGCCTTACTAGGTTTTCACAAAATATGTGACCAAAGCCTCTGGCCTTGAGCTGGCGCTTCACAGAGATGACTACATTTCTAAGATAAAAAAGTTACTAACTGGGCTTCATGGTGACAGCTGGCAGGGAGAAAAAAAAGAGACAAAAAAGCTCTCCCTTTCCAAGGTGTCCTTGAAGAGTTAACTTGCCCAGAACAGAGGAACAAAAACAGAAACAAAAACTGATTTTTGTGAATTTCTACAGACTGTGAACTTCTGATCCACTTCCCTTACATGTTGGGTACAAATTCTAAAACTACCAAAACTTGGGGTTCAGGGGATTAATTGATTACAACAGAAGCAATGCCCTCTAAATCCGAATGCAACCAAATAAGGCTGTTTTCCTGTGTTTGGTGCTATCTTAGGTCCCTTTCCTTGTCCATCCCTACAACAGTATAATTCTATACACTTTAACATTATTTATGTTTTCATAAAATGGTCAATATATGTGATTAATTATGTAATGATGCAGATGTTTTCCAGAGTTCTCTATCATGACGTAGGTTCATTTAAAAATCAAATAGGGGGGCATACAACCCGGTTCCAGCGGGAACCTGTATCCCTCACTTTAGCCATCCTATTAGAAATAATAGTTGCTTAAGGGGTGGGCTAGTCCATGAGACACAACAAAGACACAATTAGAAGCAGAAATAGGCCAAACCTTAAAGACATTAAAAACCGACATCACAGCTTTACAGGAATTTTAACCTCTCTCTTTCTGAAGTTGTTTTACAAAGCAGGCGAGTGTTGGACCTCCTCTTCATGAGAGAAAGGTGCCTTTTTGCTTGCATTGAGGGAAGAATGTTGTTTTTGTGCCGACAATACTGGAGTTGTAAAAGAATCTATGAATAAATTAAGAAAACGACTTGAAGAGCGTCAAAGAGAGACAGAGGCTCCAAAAGGGAGGTTTGAGTCTTGGTTCACATAGTGACCTGATTAACTGCGCTTTTATCTGCCATGGCCGGTCCATTAAAATTCCTCATATTATTGCTAACTGTAGGACCCTGTTTGCTCAACCGTGTAGTTTTCTTTCTAAACCAAATCGAACCTGTTATTAATCCTAACCATACACTGTTCTCTCAATCTAATTTTACAGAAGAGCAGGGACAGAATTGGTATTAAAATACAGGAAAATAGAGGATCTTCCACCTGCTGAAAACCTCAAAGGTCCACGTAGAAATGATCCCTGGAGAAGATGTAGGCAAGTATGAAGGACCTGAGAGAGCAAAAGTCTTCCATGGCAAACAACCTGCTCAGGATGAAGGGATGTGTCTGAATCAGCCACTCTCTTCTTAATGTAGAGAAGATGGACCAAAGCAGGCATTTGTTGAGAGCTGCTCCTGCATGCCTATGGTTGACATACCTCTCTGACCTGTGAAAGTGTCACAGGAAGTAGGAGCAGCCTCCCTCTCATGGGAACCTTGGAAGCAACTGTTAGGACAAAGTTGTTGCCAAGGCAGTGACCTCATTCAGTTCCAAAATTAAGTGACTTCACCTAACTTTCTTGGTGATGGAACTCTCTGAACTTGGAATGCAGGAAGCCAGGCACCCAGAGCCAGTCCCAGTCCCAGTCCCAGTGGTCAAACTTATTTTGATTTACCAAGGACAGACTCAGTCTTTCTTGGGACCTACTGATGTAAGGATGGCCAAATGCAAGGAAAGCTATGAAGAGGGGCCTTTCCTGAGAAAGCACGCAGTGGCTCACCGCTGGCTCCTGACAACTTCACAGAGTTGGCCAAAAGACCAGATTTGAGACAGAACAGTCTATTACCAGGGAACATAATAAGGCCCACCAGACAGAGGACACTCCGGATAGTCACAGACCTACTTGGGGGAAGGAGGTGCCTTTGTGGTGTGGGTGTGGGTTTGTCGTTTTGTCTCATGTTCTGAGAATAGGTATGAAAGGCGGTTTGTTTTGTTTGGAGTGAACTGTTTCTAGTAAGTCGTTTGACAAGGCGAGAATTTCTATGTCTGTGTATCCCACTGTGTCCGTGGTTGTAGACATTAGAAAACAGAATGCATCAATTAATATGTCCTGTCTAGTAGAAAGCTTCACAGCATTCATCCTGCCCTATTTATGAATGGACTTCAGCTTGCCTTATTGATGTGCAACACCTGCTATCTTCCTTAGTTTCTGTTTTATTCCTGAATTCTGGCCGCTCTCCAGAATAGGTTCATGGTTTTCTGTTTAAGATATGTACAACCTCGAAGCTCTGTGACATGACCATGTCCTGTATAGCTGAAGGGAATGGTGAGCATCTCAGAAAACTCAGATATCAGTGTGACAAGGAAAGTCTTAGTGGAGAAACCCTGCTTGGGGCCTTTTGTTTACCTACTCTTCTGTTGCCCTGAATGTCAGGAAGGTCTTTTCCTCAGTCCACCACTTTGTGAAGCCTGAAGAAAACAGTTTTCAAATGGAAATGAATGGGCATTACCTGTGGCTCTTTGCTTAATTGCTTTGGAAAGGATGTGTCTGAATCAGCTTATTTACCCTGTGTGAGGCTGTGACTTAGATTCTCAGGTCCTGATGGATCTAAAGAAAGATCCCATGTGTACATCCAAAACCAAAATGGCCAAAAGAGCAGTCCTTGTGGATGAAGTCTCTCGCCTTCCTGACCTCCATCAAGTCAGATTAGGGATCCTTTGGGTCAAATTAGTTCTTCAAAGCCTTGCAGAGTCTAGCCCATAGTTGCTTGGGTTTTCTCAAGACTCCAATTCACATAAAGAATCCAAACCCCACAGTCATTTGGCCTCAAATTGAAGAAGCGGAGCAGTATTAACGGGAGGCCTATTTAATCTCTTCTGGTTCACAAGAAGGGTGTCCAGGCCACCCTGAATTTAGGCAAATTAGGTGCAAAAGAGCTTATTTTGGACACGGTCTTGGGCTATGCCCCTCATGGAAAACTCCAGCCATAGTGGAGTTTATTGTGAGTGTCTATATGGAAGAAGATGGGCGCCACATTGGAGTGTTTTGGTTTAAATTGTGGTCATTTGGGTGGCGGTTGGAAGAGATGACTTGGTCCACATGGTCTTGAACTCTGGTGTGATTCCCTTAGAGTCTGAGTTCTTCAACTGACCTCAGAGAAGTATTGCCATGAATAGTGTTGAGATTTTTGGAAGCCAGGCATGAGCATCGCCCTTGGAAACTGAGTTCTAGGCCCAGGGTGGCTTTCCACAGAGCACTGAGCCTCTCAGCCAGGATACCACAAATTTTATTCTGAAAGACTTGGCACCCATAGTTGAGAGTCAAAACTCATATGGACCTCACATTGTAGACCTAAATGGGCATAGCATCATATGATCTTTTGGCCACTCTTTGGGAAGCCTTACCTGTGAGTGTTCTCCAGAGATTTCATTGAAATGAGCTTCCTAACCATTTAATGGTTATTGAAAAAATTGAAACTCACAGTGCCTCCAACTTCATCCTTAAAAAATGGCTAGATAAATACCATAAAATTTTTGAATTTCCCATCACCAGGTGGCACTGGAAAACCTTTTGATGTCCTGTTGCTGATCATGAATATACCAGACAGTGCCTTGATTGACTGGGTTTCATGTAAATGGTGTAGAACAGAGATGCCAGTAAGTTGGACTTTGTTGAGTAGTAGGTTAGAGCAGTGGTGGGCAGGTATGTGATAAAACATCTGTGGTGGGGCCATGTGGATCTTCCATTGGCTTCCAAATGGCTTGTGACTGACATGGTGCAGCCAGCAGAACCTTCCATGTAAAGGCAAGTTGTTATATGGAGAGGTTTCAGGACATTGTTCAGAATCAGGTTGCTATGGTCAAGGGGGCAAGATATGTGGTATAGGATCCTGTTTCTTGTATCCTCCTGCAAAACCTGACCCACCGTACATGACAGAACTTCCTCTTGCATTGTGACCCAGTTGAACTCCTTGTATTTTGTGAAGCAAATACCAAACTCTCAGTGCAGCAGGAAGAAACACCACGAAAATGGAAGATGACCATATGCCTTCACAGTGCACACCGGCACACATTTAGCCCCCAGTGGCCACAGTTTATCTAAAAAGAGAATTCAGCACTGCTGCCTCATGTACATTGGGAAATAAGAAACCATGTCCTCCAGGTCTCATAGATGCAGACCAAGCTTTTATGGTCTCCCTAGAAAGGAAGCTAAAGCTCTTGACAACAACATATTTTTCAAGTGCCCAACCTCACAGGCAGTTTCTCAAGAAGTCTCTAGGCCAGCAGACCTCCATGTTTGTGGAGTTTTTACCCTGTCCCATACTTTTGGAATCTACTCTACCACTTCCAAGGTTGTGAGCTCCTGAGCATATTGCATTCCACAAATTTATTCACAGATTTTCTAAATCTTCTCCTCTAATTGTGTCTTACTTGGGGTGAAGGGATTGTCAAGGCATTGTTCTGGTTGAGAGTGGGAATAATTTTGTGTAGCACATATTTACATACACATTGGATTCATTGTTCAATTTTCCATTCGAAATACTGAATCCTTGACACTAACCCATACCCTACTAGACTCTGACTATTAATTCTAATATGATGGAGAAAAATAACCGAAACAGAATAGAAATACTAGCACTTCAGAAGAGGCATGGTGTATAGTTGGTCTTGCCTTTTGCATGATATAGGGTAGGAGTTATAAATCTTGTCAATTTTTTGTTGAAATAGTTCTGCATGTGTTTTTAAAGTTAACACATCTGTGAATTCCTGTCTCCATTTTTCTGTAGCCTCTTCAGCACATGTATTTTTATACGCACATATAGAATCCTACCTGGTATCACACGTATATTCTTGAGAGGTGGCTAACTTGGCAGATACAAAGTGTGAGAAGAGATCACTCCTCATTAATACTTTTGGAACTGAAAATTCAGACTATGAGTGAGCTTCTTAGTTCAAGAACATTATACATAAATCCATGTTCAGTAAAATTAATATTTTTGGATCTGGATCTGTGGATGATATATATTTCACAATGAATTTTAATTGGCATATATATTGCTACTTTTTAATGTCTCTGTGTGTGTTTTGTGTGTGTGTGTGTGTGTGTGTATATATATATATATATATATATATATATATATATACTCTCTAGATTTTTCAAAATATAAAATATATGTGTCCTATTATACACTCCCTAAATTCATTCTTGTTCATGTATGTGGTTTTATATTAAACTTTTCATAAGATTATTTTAAAAATATTCATCCACCTGAAATACATATTTGTTTTCTAGTACTAAAAAGTTACTTCAGTGAATGGTGCAAACAAATCCTTATATTTTTACAGTAGCTGACCCACTTTAACATCAATGCAAGTAGATTCCTATGGGACATGATGTGTATTTTGACGTTCATTTTTATTAAACACTGGTACATTACTATTTCTGCAGTTTTTGTACATCATAGAATATACATTTCATCCACAAGTTCACAAATTTAAAGAAATTTGTAACACATTCAATCACTTCCTGCTTCAGAACATATGTATTCCTCCTTGTTTTTGACTGGTCATTTCATGAGACTTCTTTCCAAACACATTATTTTCGATTTCCATAATCAATTTTGAAGCAAAATTCACACACTCTTTATGATAAACCACAACCGTAATATTACCATTAGATGTATTACTGGTTGGAATGAATGTATATATATCAATATATGATTCCTGTGTATTTTCAGATATCAATTCAATCCATTATTTAAAGTTGGAACAAGTTATATTATTTATTCGCAGTATGGTCTATTCATGCATTATCTCTATATTCATACATACATGGTACACCTATATGTACCTCCAATACTAATTTATACCCCTTCAAAATATTGCTCGAAGAAATGGTGCAAGAAAGACTCATGTCACCTGATCTACATATACGTTTCATCACAGTAATATTCTGGCCACAAAATGCAAAGTCACACTTACGATTGTACCAAAGCCTAAATGGAATGTGAGTATGGGTTATGAAAATCACCCATGTCCACGTTGCCTAATGCTCTCAAATGTCAATCCTATTGGTGACTACATATTTGTTACTTCCTAAGATTATATATTCAATCTCAAGCCTGTTGAAAGTGTCTATTGCTATCACTCACTTTATACTTTGCCTGATTTCCTAATGTCGCTATTGATATCTGCTTTCCTACATATTTTCCCCATTTCATCACTGTGACTGACTCTTCACATGTGCTGACATTTACATTTTCTGTCTACCTGAAAACCTATTGCTAAAGAACTATTTGTCCAAATGCTATACTCACACTTTTTTCTAATCCTACCAACTATCTTCCTAATCCTACCGACTCTCCGTCTTTGAATGGTTGTTCTCCTCAACATTCAATCATCCAAGGTATCAGGTCCTATGCCATTGTGTATAGATTTATCTGAGACATCTGTGCAGAACATAATTAAATGCTAAGTATCCCAATCAAGGACCTAATGCCCTTCTGGGCTTCAAATGTTACCGAGATTTCTGTTTTCATTCATATATTTCACCTATATAATCTTATATATATCGCAGGTTCCCAATACCATTATTCATCCAGCAGAATGATCCTAACCCAAATCAAACATGTTATTAACCGTAACCATACACTGTTCCCTCAATCTAACTTTACAGAATAGCAGGGACAGAGTTGGTCTTACAATACAGGAATGTAGGAGATCTTCAACCTGCAGAGAACCTCAAAGGTCCATGCAGAAATGATCCCTAAAGAAGATGTAGCCAGCTATGAAGGACCTGAGAGTGCGAAAGTCATCTTTCATGACAAAAAAAAAAAAAAAAAAAACAGGTCAGGATGAAGGGATGTGTCTGAAGCAGTCTCTCTCTTCTTAATGTAGAGAAGATAGACCAAACCAGGCTTGTGTGGAGAGCTGTTCCCGGGTGCCTGTGGTTGATATTCCATTCTAGCTTGTGAAAGTGTCATAGGAAGTAGGGGCAGGATCCATCTCAGGGACCCTTGGAAGCAACTGTTAAGACAAAGTGGTTGCCAAGGCAGTGACCTCATTCAGTTCTAGACGAAGTGACCTATGTCACTTTCTTGTTGATGGAACACTCTGAACATGGGATCCAGGAAGCCAGGCACCCTGAGGCAGTCCCAGTCCAAGTCCCAGTGGTCTCAAATGTTTGGATTTAAGAAGGACAGAGTCAGTCTTTCTTGGCAACTAAATTGAAGATGGACAAATTCCAGGAAAGCTCTGAAGAGGGGCTTTACCTGAGAAAACAGGCAGTGGCTCACCGCTGGCTCCTGATAACATCACAGTTTTGGCCAAGGAGACCAGATCTGACATAGCACAGCCCGTTTCGGGGGAATATAGTATGGCCCACCAGTCAGAGGACGCTCTGGATAGTCACAGACCTATTTGGGGAAAGAAGGTGCCTTTGTGGGTGTGTGTGTGTGTGTGTTTTTGATTTTGTCTCATGTTTTGAGAATATGTAGGAAAGTCGGTTTGTTTGGTTTGGAGTGGACTGTTTCTAGTAAGTCCTTTGAGAAGGCGAGTGTTTCTATGTCTGGATATCCCACTGTGTCCGTGGTTGTAGACAATAGAAAAGAGAATGCATCAATAGATGTGTCCTGTCTAGTAGAAATCTTCGCAGAATTCATCCTGTCCAATTTATGAATGGACTGCAGGTTACCTTATGGATGGGCAACACCTACTACCTTCCTACATTCGTGATTTCTTCCTGAATTCTGGCCACTCTCCTATAGGCTCATGGTTTTGTGTTCAAGATATGTATCTCCTCCACAATCTGGGACATGGCCATGTACTGGATAGCTGAAGAGAGTGGTGAATATCTCAGAAAACTCAGATATCAGTGTGACCAGGAAAGTCTCAGTGGAGAAAATCTGCTTTGGGATTTTGCTTACCTATTGTTCTGTTGCCCTGAATGTAAGGAAGGTCTTTGCCTAAGGCCCCACATTTCCAATGCCTGAAAAAAAAACAGTTTTCAAATGGAAATAAATGGGCATCACCTGTGGCTCCTGGCTTAATTTCTTTGCAAAGGGATATGTCTGAATCAGCCTCTCAGTGCAGTTTGAGATTATCGCTTAGATTCTCAGCACCTGATGGATCTAAAGAAAGATCCCATGTGTGCATCCAAATCCAAAATGGCCAAAAGAGAAGTCATTGTGATGAAGTCTCTTGCCTTCCTCTGTAAGGTTCCTGATCTCCATCAAGTGATAACAGGGATCTTTGGGTCAACTGAGTTCTTCAAGCCCTGCAGAGGCTAGCCCATAGGTGCTTGGGTTTTCTTATGACTGCAAATCACATAAAGAAACTATACCCGACAGTCAGTATGCCTCAAATTGGAAAAGCGGAACAGTATTAATGGCATGCCTCTTTGATCAGTCCTGGTTCACATGAACGTTGTCCAGGAAACACTGACTTTAGACAAATGAAGGGCAAGGGAGCTTATTTTGACATTGTCTTGGGCTATGTGCCTCATAAAAACTTCCAGCCAAGGTTATGATGAGTGACTATAAGGAAGAAAATGAGGGCCATGTGGGAGTGTTTTGGTTTTAATTCTGGTCATTGGTGTGGCGGTTGGAAGAGATGACTGGGTCAACTGGTCTTGAACTCTGGTGTGTTTCCACATAGAGACTGAGTTTTGAAACTGATCTCAGAGAAGTATTGCCATGAATTGTGTTGGGATTTTAGGAGGCCACGCATGAGAGTCGCCCTTGGAACCTGAGATCTAGGACCAGGGTGGCTTTCCACAAAGAACTGGGAATCTCAGCCTGGATATCACATGATTTTATTCTGAAAGACTTGGCAGCCATAGTTGAGAGTCAAAACACATAGGACCTCACATTGTAGACCTCAATGGTCCTGGCTTCATGTGACCTTTGTCCACTCTTTGGAAAGCCTTGCCTGTGAGAGTTCTCTAGAATTTTCTTTGAAATGAACTTTCTCAACATTTAATGGTTCCTGAATAATTGAAATCCAATGTGCATCCAACGTCATCCTTGAAAAATGGCTAGATAAATACCACGAAATTTTTGAAATTTCCATGACCAGGTGGAACTGCAGAAACTTTCGATGTCCTGTTGCTTACCATGAGTGTACCAGACAGTGCCTTGATTGACAGGGTTTCATGAAATTTGTTTAGAACAGAGAAGCCAGTATTTTGGAGCCTGCTGAGTAGTGGGCCTAGAGCAGTGGTGGAGAGGTGTGTGATAAAACATCATGGTGGGGCCATTTGTATCTGTCATTGGCTTCCAAATGGCTTGTAACTGACAGAGTGCAGACATCAGACCCTTATATGTAAAAGCATCTTGTTATATGGCGTAGTTTCAGGGCAATGTTCAGAATCATTTTGCTATGGACAAGCGGGCAATCTTTGAGAGATAGAAGCCTGGTTGGTGAATTTTCTTGCAGACCCTGACCCACCACACGTGACAGAACTACCTCAAGCACTGTTTCCCAGTTGAACTCCTTGTATTTCGTGAAGCATGAACCAAACTCCAAGTGCAGCAGCAAGAAACACCACGAAAAGTGGAGGATGACCAAATGGTTTCACAGTCCACACGGGGAGACAATAAGCCCCCAGTGCCCACAGTTTACCTACAAAGAGAGAATTCAGCACTGCTGCCTCGTGTTCATTGGAAAATAAGAAATGTTGTCCTCCAGGTCTCATAGATGCAGACACAGCTTTGAGGGTCTCACTACAAAGGAAGCTTAACTCCTGACAACAACCTATATTTCAGTGCCCAATTTCACTGGCAGTTTCTCAAGAAGTTTTAGGCAAGCAGAGCTTCATGTTTGTGGAGTGTGTACCCTGTCCTTACTTTTGGAAACTCCTATTCCACCTCCAAGTTTGTGCACTCCTGAGCATTTTCTATTCCAGAAATGTAATCACAGATTTTGTAACTCTTCTACTCTAATTGTGTCTCCCTTGGGGCGAAAGTAATGACAAGGCATTGTTCTGGATGAGAGTCAGAAGATTAATTTTTCTATTTTCCATTTGAAATTCTGAATCCCTGACACTAACCCATATTCTACTAGACTCTGACTACTAATCCAAATATGATGGAAGAAAATAACCCAAACAGTACATAAATACTTGCAGTTCAGAGTTGGACTTGCCTTTTGCATGATAAAGGGTAGGTGTTATAAATCTATTCAATATTTAATTGAAATAGTTCTCCATGTGTTTTTAAAGTTAACAAATATGTGAATTACTGTCTCCCATTCTCTGGAGCTTATTCAGCACATGTATTTTTATATGCACCAATAGAATCCTACAAGGTGTCACACGTACATCCTTGTGAGGTATATGACTTAGCAGATACAAAGTGTGAGAAGTGATCACTCCTCCTAAACGCTGTTGGAACTGAAAATTCAACCTATGGGTGAGCTTCCCAGTGGAACAACATTATACATAAACCCATGTTCACTAAAATGAATGTTTTTGCATCTTTATGATATATATTTCATGATGAATTTCGATTGGCATATATATTGCTACTTTTTAATGTCTGTGTTTGTGTGTGTGTGTGTGTGTGTGTGTGTGTGTGTGTATGTATATATATATATATATATATATATATATATATATATATATATATATATATACTCTCCATATTTTTAAAAATATGAAATATATGTGTCTTATATACACTCCCTAAATTCATTCATGTTCATGTATGTGGATTAATAATCAACTTTTCACAAGATTATTCTTAGAAATATTCATCCACCCGAAATACATATTTGTTTCCTAGTACTGAAAACTAACTTCAGTAAAAGGTGCATACAAATCCTAATATGTCTACTTTAACTGACCCAGTTTAACATCAATGCATGTAGGTTCCTATGGGACATGATGTGTATTTTGACATTAATTTTTATTCCACACTGGTACATTACTATTTCTTCAGTTTATGCAAATCTCAGTATATATATTTTATTCACTAGTTAGCAAATTTATAGGCATTTGTTTCACTTTCAATCACTTCCTGCTCCAGAACACATGTATTCCTCAATGTTTCTTGACTGGTCTATTCATGAGACTTTCTTCCAAATATATTATTTTCGATTTCCATAATCAATTTTGAACCAAAACTCACACACCCTTCATGATAAACCATAATCCTAAGATTATCGTTAGATATATAACTGGTTGGAATGAATGATTGCATATCAATATAAAATTTCTTATAAATTTTCAGATATTTATTCAATCCATTATTTAAAGTGGATCCAGTTATATTATTTATTCACAGTATGGTCTATTCATGCATTATGTCTATATTCATTGAAACAGGGTACACCTATTTGTACCCCCATACTAATTTGTAAGTCTTCAAAATATTGCTCGCAGAATTGGTGGAAGAAATACTCTTTTCCCCTGATCTACATACACATTTTATTACAGAAATATTCTGGACACAAAAAGCAAAGGTCACACTTAAAATTGTACCAAAGCGTAAATGGAAAGTGAGCATGGATTACTAAAAACATCCATGTCCAGGTTGCCTAATGCTCTCAAATATCAATTCTATTTTTGACTACATATTTGTTTCTTCTTAAGATTATATATTCAACTTCAAACCTGTTGAAAATGTCTAACCCTATCACACAATTTATACTTTGCTTGATTTCCTAATGTCTCTATTGATATCTGCTTTCCTATATTTTTCGCCAGTTCATCATTGTGACTGACTCTTCACATGTGCTTACATTTACATACACTCTCTACCCGAAATCTTATTGCGAAACAGCTTTTGGTCCAAATCCTATACTCATTCTTCTTTCTAAACCTACCAACTACCTTCCTAATCCTACCGACTATCAGTTTTTGACTGGATGTTCTCTTCAACATTCAATATCCAAGGTACAAGGTACGATGCCAGTGTATATTGATTTATCTGAGACATCTGTGCTGCACATTACTCAAAGCTAAGTATCCCACTCAAGTCCCCAATGCCCTTCTGGGCTTCAAATCTTACCTAGATTTCTGCTTTCATACTTATGTTTCACATATATACTCTTGTAAATATCGCATTTTGCCAATACCATTATTCATCCCGCAGAATGATTTGTAACCCAAATTGAACATGTTATTAACCCTAACCATGCACTGTTCCCTCAGTATAACTTACTTAAGAGCAGGGACAGTGTGGGTCTTACAATATAGGAATGTAGATGATCTTCCACCTGCTGAGAACATCAAAGATCCATGGAGAAATGATCCTTGCAGAAGATATAGGCAGCTATGTAGGACCTGAGAGAGCAATAGTCTTCTTCCATGGCAAACAACCTGGTCAGGATTAATTGATAGTCTGAATCAGCCTCTCTATTCTTAATGAAGAGAAGATGGACTGAACCAGGCCTCTGTGGAGAGCTGTTCCCTGGTGCCTATGGTTGATATACCATTCTAACTTCTGAATGTGTTACAGGATGTTGGGGCAGCCTCCATCTCATGGGAACCCTGGATGCAACTGTTAGCACAAAGTGGTTACCAAGGTAGTGACCATATTCAGTTCCTGAAAGAAGTGACCTCACTTCACTTCCTTGGTGATGGAATTCTCTGAACCTGGGATCCAGGAAGGAAGGCACCCAGAGCCAGTCCCACTCCCAGTTCCAGTGGGCTAACTTGTTTGCTTTTCCCAAAGACATAGTCAGTCTTTCTTGGTACCTACTGATGTGAGGATGGAAAAATGCCAGCAGAGCTCTGATGAGGGGCCTTTCCTGAGAAAGCAGGTAGTGGCTCACCTTTGGCTCCTGACAACTTCACAGAGTTGGACAAGGAGACCATATCTGAAACAGGACAGGCCATTTTGGGGAAACATAATATGGCCCACCAGTCAGAAGACACTCCGGATAGTCACAGACCTATTTGGGGGAAGTAAGTGCCTTTGCCGTTGTAGGTGTGAGTTTGTGGTTTTTTCTCATGTTCTGAGAATAGGTAGGAAAAGTGGTTTGTTTGGTTTGGAGTGGACTGTTTCTAGTAAGTCGTTTGACATGGTGAGTGTTTCTAGGTCTGTGTATCCCACTGTATCCGTGGTTGTAGACATTAGAAAAGAGAATGCATCAATGGATGTGTTGTCTCTAGTTGAAAGCTTCCCCGCATTCATACTGCCCAATTAATGAATGGACTGCAGCTTGCCTTATGGATGGGCAACATCTACTATCTTCTAAAGTTCCTGTTTTCTTCGTGAATTCTGGCCACTCTCCAGAATAGGCTCATGGTTTTGTTTCCCAAATATGTAACACCAAAAGATTCTGTGACATGGCCATGTACTGGATTGCTGAAGGGAATGGGAGCATCTAAGAAAACTCAGATTTCAGTGTGACCAGTAAAGTCTCAGTGGAGAAACCCTTCTTTGGGCCATTTGCTTACTTCTATTTCTATTACCCTGAATGTCAGGAAGGTCTTTGCCTCAGGCCACCCCTTTGTGTAGCCTGAAGAAAACTGTTTTCATATGGAAATGTATGGACATCACCAGTGGCTCTTTGCTTAATTGATTTGGATTGGGATGTGTCTGAATCAGCCTCTTGTCCTTGTATGAGGTTGTGGCTTAGATTCTCAGCACCTGATGGATCTAAAGAAAGATCCCATGTGTTTCCAAAACTAAAATGGCCAAAAGAGCAGTCATTGTGGGTGGGTGAATATTTTTGCCCTCTTGTTTTAGGTTCCTGACCTCCATCAAGTGAGAATAGGGATCCTTTGGGTCAAATGAGTTCTTGAAATCCCTGCAGAGGCTAGCCCATATTTGCTTGGGTTTTCTCATGACTCCAAATCACATAAAGAATCTATACCCTACAGCCAGTAGGCCTCAAATTGGAGAAGTGGAACACTTTAACAGCAGGAATATTTGATCATTCCTGGTTCACAGGAAGAGTGTCCAGGCCATCATGATTTTAGGCAAATGAGGGGCAAGTGAGCTTATTTGGGCTCATAGAAACCTCCAGCTGGAGGTTATGATGAGTGTCTACATGGAAGAAGATGATGGCCCTGTGGGAGTGTTTTGATTTTAATTGTGGTCATTTTTTGGCGGATGGAAGGGATGACTGGGTCCACCTGGGCTTGAACTCTGGTGTGATTCCCCTTAGAGACTGAGTTCTGAAACTGACCTCAGAGAAGTATTGCCATGAATTGTGTTGGGATTTTAGGAGGCCACGCATGAGACTCACTCTTGGAAACTGAGATCTAGGCCCAGGGTGGTTTCCACAGAGGCCTGAGAATCTCAGCCAGGATATCACATGATTTTATTCTGAAAGACTTAGCACCCATATTTGAGAGTCAAAACACACATGGACCTCACATTGTAGATGTCAGTTGGCCTGGCTTTAGGAGACCTTTTGGCAACTGTTTGAGAAGCATTGACTGTGAGAGTTCTCCAGAGTGTTCATTGTAATGAACTTTCTCAACACTTAATGGTTCCTGAATGAATTGAAACCCACAGTGCCTCTAACTTCATCCTTGAAAAATTTCTAGATAAATACCATGAAATTTTTGAAATTCCCATGACCAGGTGGCACTGCAGAAACTTTTGATGTCCTGTTGCTGATCATGTGTATACCAGACAGTGCCTTGTTTTTGACTGGGTTTCATGAAAATGGTGTAGAACAAGAGAAGCGAGTAATTTGGAGCCTGCTGAGTAGGGGGCCTATAGCAGTGGTGGGCAGGTGTGTGATAAAACATCATGGTGGGCCCATGTGAATCTGCCATTGGCTTCCAAATTTTTTGTGACTGATATAGTGCAGACATCAGACCCTTATATGTAAAGGCATCTTGTTAAATGGAGAGTTTTCAGGGCAATATTCAGAATCAGGTTGCTATGGTTATTGGGGCAAGCTATGTGGGATACAAGCCTGGTTGGTGCATTCTCCTGCAGACCCTGACCCACCACACGTGACAGAACTCCCTCCAGCACTGTATCTCAGATGAACTTTTTATGTTTAGTAAAGCAAATACCAAATTCCCAGTGCAGCAGCAAGAAATACCACGAAAAGTGGAGGATGACCAAATGTCTTCACAGTCCCCACTGGGAGACACTTAGCTTCCAATGGACACAGTTTAGCTACAAAGAGAGAATTGAGCACTGCTGCCTCATGTTCATTGGAATATAAGAAACCATGTCTTTCGGTTACATAGATGCAGACCCAGCTATGATGGTCTCACTACAAAGGAAGCTAAAGCTCATGACAACAACATATATTTCAAGTGCCCAACCTCAGAAGCTGTTTCCCAAGAATTCTTAGGCCAGCAGAGCTCCTTTTTGTGGAGTGTTTACCCTGTCCTTTACTTTTGGAAACTCCTCTACCACCTCCAAGGTTGTGAACTCCCGAGCATATTCCATTCCATATATGTATTCATAGATTTTCACACTTTTTTACTCTAATTGTGTTTTACTTGGGGCGTAGGTAATGTCAAGGCATTGTTCTGGATGTGAGTGGGAAGATTTTTGTGTAGCACATATTTACATACACATTGGATTCATTTTTCAATTTTCCATTTGAAATACTGAATCCCTGACACTAACCCATACCCTACTAGTCTCTGACTAATAATCCTAATATGATGGTGAAAAATAAGCCAAAAAGAGAAGAAACACAGGCAGTTCAGAGGACGCATTGTGTATAGTTGGAATTGCCTTTTGCATTATATAATGTAGGAGTTATAAGTCTAGTCAATTTTTTTGTTGAAATAGTTCTAAATGTGTTTTTAAAATTAGCAAATATGTGAATCCCTGTCTCCCTTTCTCTGTAGCCTATTCAGCACATGTATTTTTATATGCACATATAGAATTCTACCTGATATCACTCGTATACACTTGTGAGGTGGCTGAATTGGCAGATGCAAATTGAGAGAAGAGTTCACTCCTCCTAAACGCTGTTGGAACTGAAAATTCAACCTATGGGTGAGCTTCCTAGTTGAAAAACATTATACATGAATCCATGTTCAGTAAAATGAACATTTTTCGATCTGTGGATTATATACATTTCATGATGAATTTCTATTGGCATATATGTTGCTACTTTTTTTTTCTTTTATTGGTTGCTCAAAACATTACAAAGCTCTTGTATATCATATTTCATACATTAGATTCAAGTGGGTTATGAACTCCCATTTTTACTCCAAATACAGATTGCAGAATCACATTAGTTACACATCCATATTTTTACATAATGACCTATTAGTTACTGTTGTATTCTGCTACCTTTCCTATACTCTACTATCCCCACTCCCCTCTCTTCCCATCTTCTCTCTCTACCATACCTACTGTAATTCATTTCTCTCCTTGTTTATTTTCCCACAACCTCTTATATGTAATTGTGTGTAACAATAAGTGTCTCTCTCCATTACCATGCAATTTCCCTCTTCTCTCCCTTTCCCTCCCACGTCATGTTTCTGCTTAATGTTAATCTTTTCTCCATGCTCTTCCTCCCTGCTCTGTTCTTAGTTGCTCTCATTATATCAAAGAAGACATTTGGTAATTGTTTTTTAGGGATTGGCTAGATTCACTAAGCATAATCTGCTCAGTGCCATGCATTTCCCTGCAAATTCCATGATTTTGTCATTTTTTAGTGCTGCGTAATTCTCGATAGTATATAAAAGTCACATTTTTTTATCCATTCATCTATTGAAGGGCATCTGGGTTGGTTCCACAGTGTAGCAATTGTGAATTGTGCTGCTATGAAAATCCATGTGGCAGTATCCCTGTAGTACGCTCTTTTAAGGTCTTCAGGGAATAGTCCGAGAAGGGCAATAGCTTGGTCAAATGGTGCTTCCATTCCCAGCTTTCCCAGGAATCTCCATACTGCTTTCCAAATTGGCCGCACCAGTTTCAGTCCCACCAGCAATGTACAAGAGTACCCTTTTCCCCACATCCTCGCCAGCACTTGTTGTTGTTTGACTTCATAATGGCTGCCAATCTCACTGGATTGAGATGGTATTTTAGGGTGGTTTTTATTTGCATTTCTCTTACTGCTAGAAATGGAGAGCATTTTTTTCATGTACTTGTTAATTGATTCTATGTCCTCCTCTGAGAAGTTTCTGTTCAGGTCCTTGGCCCATTGGGTTATTGGTTATCTTATTGTCTAATTTTCTAAGTTCTTTGTATACTTTGTATACTCTGGATATTAGGGCTCCATGTGAAGGGTGAGGACTAAAAATTTGTTCCCATGATGTAAGCTCCATATTTACCTCTCTTATTGTTTCTCTTTCTGAGAAAAAATAATTCAGTTTAAGTAAGTCCCATTTGTTGATTCTTATTATTAACTCTTGTTCTTTGGGTGTCCTATTAAAGAATTTGGAGCCTGACCACACAATATGTAGATCGGAGCCAACTTTTTATTCTATCAGACGCAGAGACTCTGATTTGAATCTAGCTCCTTGATCCACATTGAGTTAACTTTGGTGCATGGCGAGAGGAGGGGATTCAGTTTCATTTTGTTGCATATGGATTTCCAGTTTACCCAACACCATTTGATGAAGATGCTATCCTTCCTCCATTGCAGGCCATTAGCTCCTTTATCAAATATAAGATAGTTGTAGCTTTTTGGATTAGTTTCTGTGTCCTCCATTCTGTACCATTGGTCCACCCGCCTGTTTTGGTACCAGTACCATGCTGTTTTTATTATGATTGCTCTGTAATATAGTTTGAAATCTGGTATCGCTATACTGCCTGATTCACACTTCCTGCTTAGAATTGCTTTTGCTATTCTGGGTCTTTTATTTTTCCATTTGAATTTTATGATTGCTTTATCTATTTCTACAAAAAGTTTCTATGGGATTTTGATTGGCATTGCATTAAACCTATAGAGAACTTTTGGTAATATCACCATTTTGATGATGTTAGTTCTGCCTATCCATGAACACGGTATATTTTTCCATCTTCTAAGATCTTATTCTATTTCTCTTTTTAGGGTTCTGTAGTTTGCATTATATAAATCTTTCACCTCTTTTGTTAGGTTTATTCCCAAGTATTTAATTATTTGAGGAAATTGGGAATGCAGTGTTTTGACTCATTTTTGTTTCAGAAGTTTTGTCGCTGATATACAGAAATGCCTTTGATTTATTCATGTTGATTTTGTATCCTGCCACATTGCTGCATTCATTTATGAGTTATAGTAGTTTTTTCTGTAGACCCTTTTGGGTCTTCTATGTATAGAATCATGTCATCTACAAATAGTGATAATTTAAGTTCTCCTTTTCCTATTTTTATGCCTTTAATGTCTTTCATCTCTCTAATTGCTCTGGCCAGTTTTTCAAGAACTATATTAAATAGAAGTGGTGATAGAGGACATCCCTGTCTTGTTCCAGATTTTAGAGGGAATGCCTTCAATTTTTCTCCATTCAGAATGATGCTAGCCTGAGGATTAACATAGATAGCTTTTACAATGTCGAGGTAAGTTCCTGTTATCCCTAGTTTTTAAAATGTTTTGAACATAAAGAAATGCTCTACTTTGTTGAATGGTTTTTCTGCGTCTATCGAGATGATCATATGGTTCTTATCTTTAAGTCTATTGATGTTGTGAATAACATTTATTGATTTCCATATATTGAACCCTCCTTGCATCTCAGGGATGAATCCAAGTTGATCATGGTGCACGATTTTTTTAATGTGCCTTTCTATCCAATTCGCCAGAATTTAAATGAGGATTTTTGCATCTAGGTTCATCAGAGATATTGGTCTGTAGTTTTCTTTCTTTGAGGTGTCTTTGTCTGGTTTCAGAATCAGGGTGATGTTGGCCTCATAGAATGAATTCGGCAGAGCTCCCAGTTTTTCTATTTCCTGAATAACTTGAGAAGTATTGGTATTAATTCTTCTTTAAAGGTTTTGTAAAACTCTGCTGTATACCCATCCGGTCATGGGCTTTTCTTGGTTGGTAGTCTTTTGATTGCTTCTTCTACTTCATCCATTGATATTGGTCTGTTTAAATTGTGTGTTTCCTCCTGACTCAGTCTGGGCAAATCATATGACTTAAGAAATTTATCGATGTCTTCACTATTTTCTATTTTATTGGAATACAGGTTTTCAAAATAATTTCTAATTTTCTTCTGTATTTATGTAGCATCTGTTGTAATATTGCCTTTTTCATCCCGTATGTTAGTAATTTGATTTCTCTCTCTTCTTCTCTTCGTTAGCATGGCTAAGGGTCTGTCTATCTTATTTATCTTTTTGAAGAACCACCTTTTAGTTTTGTTAATTTTTTCAATAGTTTCTTTTGTTTCAATTTCGCTATGATTTTAATTATTTCTTGCCTTCTGCTACATTTGCTGTTGTTTTGCTCTTCCTTTTCTAAGGCTTTGAGATGAAGTGTGAGCTCATTTATTTGTTTTTCTTTTCTATTTTGAGAAATGACCTCTAGGTGATGAATTTACCCCTTAAAACTTCTTTTCATTGTACCCCATAGAATCTGATATGTTGTGTCTGTATTTTCATTTATCTCTAAGAATTTTTTGATTTCCTCCTTTATGTCTTCTGTAAGCCATTAATCATTCAGTAACATATTCTTCATTTTGGATGTGATGTATGATTTTTTCTTCCTTCTTTTATCATTGGTTTCCAGTTTCATTCCATTATGATCACAAAAAATTCATGGTATTATCTCCACCCCTTTATATTTACTGAGGGTTGCCCTATGGCATACCATATGGTCTATTTTTGAGAAGGATCCATGTTCTGCTGAGAAAAAAGTATATCCACTTGATGATGGTTGATATATTCTATATATGTCAGTTAAGTCTAGGGTATTGATTGCGAGATTGAGTTCTATAGTTTCTTTTTTCAACTTTTGTTTGGAGGATCTGTCCAATGGTGAGAGAGGTGAGTTGAAGTCACCCATAATTATTGTATTGTGGTCTATTTGATTCTTTAACTTGAGGAGAATTTGTTTTATGAACATCGCAGCACCATTATTTGCTGCGTGAATATTGATAATTGTTATGTCTTGTCGGTGAATGGTTCATTTTAGCAGTATATAATGTCCTTCTTTATCCCTTTTGATTAAATTAGTCTTGAGGTCGATTTTATTCGATAGGAGGATGGCCACCCCTGCTTGCTTACGAGGACACTGTGCATGGTATAAATTTTCCCAATCTTTCACCTTCAGCCTGTGCATGTCTTTTCCATTCAGATGTGTCCCCTGGAGGCAATATATTGTTGGATTTTTTTTTTTATTTCAAGTTACAAGCCTATGTCACTTTATTCGAGAGTTTAAGCCATTTACTTTTAGAGTTACTATTGATATATGGTTTGTACTGCCACCCATGTTTGCTTATATCTTTATTTTAAATTAGTTTGTTTCTCCATGATTAGCTTTTCCCCCGCCCTCTGTCATTACTGAGGCACTTCTCACTCATGGTTTTCGTTGTTGATTTTCATTTCTTCCTCGTGTAGTGTTTTGCTCAAGATGCTTTGCAATGCTGGTTATCTGGCTGCAAATTCTTTTAGGTTTTGTTTATCATGAAATATTTTTATCTCGTTGTCTTACCTTAAGCTTAATTTTGCTGGATACATAATTCTTGGTTGGCATCCATTGTCTTTCAGTGTTTGAAGTACGTTGTTCCAGGATCTTCTCACTTCCAGCATCTATGATGAAAAATCCATTGTTAACCTTTTTGGTTTACCCCTGATTGTAATGATTGTAATCTGCCTCCTTTCTCTGGTAGCTTTTAATATTTTCTCTTTGTTCTGTATATTGGATATCTTCATAACAATGTGTCTTGGCATTGGTCTACTGTGATTTTGTGTGCTCGATGTCCTGTAAGCATCTACAATTTGTTTATCCCTTTCCATTTTTATTTCTGGAAAGTTTTCTGTAATTATTTCATTCAGCAGGTTTCTCATTCCCTTGGTTTGAATCTCTGTACCTTCCTCTATCCATATGACTCATTAGTTTTTTTTTTTTTTATGTTATCCCATATCTCTTGAATGTTTTCTCATAATTTTTTACAGCATTTCTTTGTTGGCTAGACTTTTATCAAGATGATATATTTTGTCTTCATTCTGTCTTCTACTTGCTCTACACTGTTAGTGATACTCTCAATTGAATTTTTAATTTGGTTTATCATTTCCTTGATTTCTAGAATTATTGTTTGATTTTTCTAATAATCTCTATCTCCTGATAAAGATGCTTAATTTCTTATTTTATCTGTTTATGTAATTTATTTTCAATGCGTTCTATCACTGTTTGTTTTTGCTGTCTCGTATCCTCTTTAAGGTTCCATTCCATCTGTCTAAGGTATTCCTTGAGTTCTTTATATGACCATTTTTCTGATGACTCTAGGTGCTCTTGAATATTTAGGCTGTCCTTCATTGTTCGTACTCCTTTTCTTCCTTGCTTTTTTATGCTTCTCATGTTACTTCTCGTTCTGTTTGACTACTGAGTTACTGCTTACTCTTATAAATTTATTTGATGCTTGAGAGGAAAGATATTAGAAGGGGAGGGAGAAGTCACTAAAGAGAATGAGAGTAGGCAGGTAGAATTCAAGTAAGGGGGAATAAAAAAATTGAAATGAAATGAAAAGACAAAAAAAATAGAAAATAAAGAAAGAAAATTTTAAGTAATAATGATGATTAAAAAATTGAAAATTAAAATTTAAAATAATAATATTAATAATAATAATAATAAAATAAAAGAAATTAAAAAAATAAAAACATTTAAAAAAGTTAATGAACAACAACAACAAAAATGAAAATGAAAGAAAAAGAAAAAAATACAAATAAAAAAATAGTAATAATACATGCAGTCCTAGAGTTCAGTTAACTTCTCTTCCAGTAGGTGGAGCTGTGCGCACTGGGCCAAGCTTCTCCTCTCAATAAGTGGGAACCAATCACTGTGCAGCAGCTCTTCCTCCCAGACTGGGCGGGTCTCCAACCCTGAGTGCCTAGGGACTTCTCTTGTGCTTCCTCAAGCCAGGCCCCACTCACCTGTGACGCTCACCACAATACTGGTTACAAGCCAGGCCTCTGTTCCTGGTAGCCCTGTTTCCATGAACGCCTGGGCACACTCTCCTTGATTGCCTCCCTCAGACCCTAAGTTTGTAGAGCTTGGGGCTGAGAAACCCCAGCGAATTTGCTTGCCCTTCGGGAGCCATGGCCCCGGTAGGTGGTGAAGAGACCTCAATTGTCAGCACTGGTGGGAGCGGTAGCCGGCAATTACACTCCTCGAGTCCCGAGCCAATCCTGATTCCCTAGGTCTGGGTATCGCGCTCCTTGGAGAGCTGGGAGGGGCCATTACGACAGAGGTGGGAAGGGCCCTTGAGGTTTCCCTGCGGTGTTGAGAGAGATGGCAACGGGATAACACACTTGTCGCACTGGTTTCAATGAAGTTATCTCCTCCAGCTGTGACGTCAGTTCGCTGCCATGGTGGTATCCCATTAAAATGATGACCGTTCGTTCCCTTTGCTGGGTGACCAATGCAACAGGTGGGTCCTGACTATCTCTCCCAAGCCCCATTTCAATCCTGTGGCCACTGCCTATGAAGGCTCAGTTGGCTTTTAACTCTGTCAATTCCGAAAGCCCGACCAATTATTTCAGCGGGAATGTTAGTGCTGAGTCACAAAAACCAGATGAATCTAAGCTTGAATGCAGCCAATCCGGGCTTTGTGTGTGTTCTGAGGGGCCAAGACTGTTCGCCCCAGATTCACAACAGGTCAATATTGCCTAGTGATTCTGAGCAAACAGCATTTAGACAGTTTACGACTCCCTATGCCCGCGCAGCTGAAGAGATCAGAGACTTGAATTCTCCATGCCTGCCTTCATAATGGATCTCCTGTATTGCTACTTTTTAATATCTGTGCATTTGTGTGTGTGTGTGTGTGTGTGTATATATATATATATATATATATATATATATATATATACTCTTTAGATTTTTCAAAATATGAAATATATGTGTCTTATTATGCACTCCCTAAATACATTCATATTCATATCTGTGGATTTATAATCAACTTTCAACAAGATTATTTTCAGAAATAATCATCCACCTGAAATACATATTGTTTCCTAGTACTGAAAACTAAATTCAGTGAATGGTGCATACAAACCCTAATATTTCTACAGTTACTTAGCCAGTTTAAAATGAATGCAAGTAGATTCCTAGGGGACATGATGTGTATTTTGACTTTCATTTTTATTCAACACTTGTACGTTACTATGTCTTCAGTTCATGCACATGATGGGATATATATTTCAGTCACAAATTAGAAAATTTATAGGCATTTGTTTCACGATCAATCACTTCCTGATTCAGAACACATGTATTCCTCCATGTTTCTTGACTGGTCTTTTCATGAGACTTCTTTCCAAACATATTATTTTTGTTTAACATCATCACGTGTAAAGCAAAACTCAAACACCATTCATCATAAACCATAATCCTAATATTACCATTAGATATATAACTGGTTGGAATGAATGATTGTATATCAATATAAGATTTCTTATATATTTTCACATATCAATTCAATCCATTATTTAAAGTGGAATCAGTTACGTTATTTATTCATAGTATGGTCTATTCATGCATTATCTCTATATTAATAGACACAGGGTACACCTCTTTGTACCCCTAATACTAATGTATACGTCTTCAAAATATTGCTCCCAGAAATGGTGAAAGAAATACTCATGCCACCTGATTTACATATACATTTTATCACAGTAATATTCTGAACAAAAAAAAAAAAACATAAAAATGTCACACTTATGATTGTACCAAAGCCTAAAAGGAAAGTGAACGTGGATAACTAATAACATCCATGTCCAGGTTGCCTAATGCTCTCAAATGTCATTCCCATTCGTGACGAGATATTTGTTTTTTCCTATGATTATGTATTCAAACTCAACCCTGTTGAAAATGTCTAATCCTATCACTCACTTTATACTTTGCCTGATTTCGTAATGTCTCTATTGACACCTGCTTTCCTACATATTTTCCCCAGTTCATCATTGTGACTGACTCTTCACATGTGCTGACATTTCCATTCACTCTCTAAACGAAACCCTATTGCTAAAGAAGCTTTTTATTCCAAATCATATACTCACTCTTCTTCCTATACCTACTGACTATCTTCCTAATCCTACTGACTATCCCTTTTTGACTGGATGTTCTCTTCTACATTCAATCATCCAAGGTACAAGGTCCTATGCCACTGTATTTCGATTTAACTGAGACAACTGTACAGAACATAATTCAACACTAAGTATCCAAATAAAGGGCTCAATGCCCTTCTGGGCTTCAAATCTTTCTTAGATTCCCGTTTTCATACATATATTTCACGTATATATTCTTATAAATATCGCAGGTTCTCAATCTTATTATTCTTCCTGCAGAATGATTCCTAACCCAAATCGAACATATTATTAACCGTAACCATACACTCACTTTGCAGGAGAGCAATAACAGTGTGGGTATTAAACTACAGGAATCTAGGGGATCTTCACCTGCTGAGAAACTCAAATGTTCATGCAGAAATGATCCCTGGTGAAGATGGAGGCAGCTATGAAGTACCTCAGAAAGCAAAAGTCATCTTCCATTGCAATCATCCTGGTCAGGATGGAGGGTTGTGTCTGAATCAGTCTCTCTCTTCTTAATGTATAGAACATGGACCAAACCAGTCGTGTGTGGAAGCTGTTCCCGGGTGCTTATGGTTGATATAACATTCTAACTAGAGAAAGTGTCCCATGAAAATCAGGACAGCCTCCACCTCATGATACTTTTGGAAGCAACTGTTAGGACAAAGTGGTTGCCAAGGCAGTGACATCATTCATATCCTGAAGGAAGTGATCTCTCCTCACTTCCTTGGTGATGGAACTCTCTGAACTTGAAATCCAGGAAGCCAGGCTCCAAGAGACAGTCCCTGTCCTAGTCCCGGTGGTCTGACATGTTTGGATTTACCAAGGACAGAGTCAGTCTTTCTTGGTACCTACAGATGTGAGGATGGCCAAATGCCAGGAAACCTCTGAAGAGGGGCTTTTCCTGAGAAAGCAGGTAGTGTCTCACCGCTGGCTCTTGAGAACTTCACAGAGTTGGCCAAGCAGACATGATCTGAGACAGGAGAGGTCATTTTGGAAGAACATAGAATGGCCCACCAGTCAGACGACACTCCAGGGAGTCACAGACCTACTAGGGGGAAGGAGGTGCCTTTTTGGGTGTGGGTGTGAGTTTGTGGTTTTGTCTCATGTTCTGAGAATAGGTAGGAAAGGCGGTTTGTTTGGTATGGAGTGGAATATTTCTATTAAGTCCTTTGACAAGGCGAGTGTTTCTATGTGTGTGTATCCCACTGAGTCCATTGTTGTAGACATTAGAAAAGACAATGCATCAATGGATGTGTCCTGTCAAGTAGAAAGCTTCCCAGCATTCATCCTGCCCAATTCATGAGTGGACTCTGGCTTGCCTTATGGATGGGCAACACCTACAAGCTTCCTAATTTCCTGTTTTCTTTCTCAATTCTGGCCACTCTCCAGAATAGTATCGTGGTTTTGTGTCCAAGATTTGTACCTCCAAGATCTGTGACATGGCTATGTACTGGATAGCTGAAAGAAATGGCTAGCATCTCAGAAATCTCAAATATCTGTTGACCAGGAAAGTCTCAGTGGAGAAACCCCTCTTTGTTCCTTTTGCTTACCTATTGTTCTGTTGAATGTCAGGAAGTTTTTTGCCTCAAGCCACCACTTTGTGAACCCTGAAGAAAACAGTTTTCAAATGGAAATGAATGGGAATCACCTGTGACTCTTTGCTTAATTGCTTAGGATTGGGATATGTCTGAATCAGCCTGTTGGCCCTGTGTGAGGCTGTGGCTTAGATTCTCAGCACCTGATGGATCTAAAGATAGATCCCATGCATGCATCCAAAACCAAAATGGCAAAAAGACCAGATATTGTTGATGAACTCTCTTGCCTTCCTCTGGTAGGTTCCTGATATCCATCAAGTGAGAATAGGGATCCTTTGGGTCAAATGAGTTCTTCAAAGCCCTGCAGAGGCTAGGCCATAGGTGTTTGATTTTCATGACTCCAATTCACTTAAAGAATCTAAACCCCAAAGCTAGAAGGCCTCAAGTTGGAGAAGCCAAGCAATATTAAAGGCAGGCCTATTTGATCACTACTGGTTCACAGGAAGAGAGTCCAGGCCACCCTGACTTTAGGCAAATGAGGGGCAGGGAGCTTATTTTGGACACTGTCATGGGCTGCGTCCCTTATGGAAACCTCCAGCCAGAGAATATGATGAGTGTCTATATGGAAGAAGATGAGGGCCATGTGAGAGTGTTTGGTTTTAATTGTGGATATTTGTCTGGCGGTTGGAAGAGATCTCTGGGTCCACCTAGGCTTGCACTTTGGTGTGATTCCCCTTAGAGACTGAGTTCTTTTACTGATCTCAGAGAATTATTGCCAGGAATTGTGTTGGAATTTTAGATGGCCATGCATGAGAGTTGCCCTTGGAAAGTGACATCTAGGCCCAAGGTGACTTTCCACAGAGCACACGGAATCTCAGCCAGGATATCACATGATATTATTCTTAAAGACTTGGCAGCCATATTTGAGAGTCGAAGCACACATGGACCATACATTGTAGACCTCAACGGGCCTGGCTTAATCTGACTTTTCGCCACTTTTGGAAGCCTTGCCTGTAAGAATTCTCCAGAGTTTTCATTGAAATGAGCTTCCTCACCATTTAATGGTTTCTGAGTGAATTAAAATTCACAGTGCCTATAAACTTCATCCTTGAAAATTGGCTATATCAATACCATGAAATTTTTGAAATTCCCATGACCGGGTAGCACTGGAGAATATTTGGATGTCCTGTTGCTGATCATGAGTATACAAGACAGTGCCTTGATTGACTGTGTTTTATGAAAATGGTGTTGAACAGAGATGCCAGTAAGTTGGATCCTGCTGAGTAGTTGTACTAGAGTAGTGGTTGGCAGGTGTGTAATAAAACATCTGTGGTGGGGGCATTTGGATCTGCCATTGGCTTCCAAATGGATTGTGACTGACATTTTGCAGCCAGTAGACCCTTATATGTAAAAGCATATTGTTATATGGAGAGGTTTTAGGGCAATGTTCAGAATCAGGTTGCTATGGTCAATGGGGCAAGCTATGTGGGATAGAAGCCTGGTTGGTGCATTCTCCTGACGAACCTGACCCACCACACTTGACAGAACTTACTTCAGCACTGTGTCCCATTTGAAATCCTTGTATTTCATGAAGCAAACACCAATCTCCCAGTACAGCAGCAAGAAATACCACGAATAGTGGAGGATGACCAAATGGAATTACAGTCCACAAGGGGAGACACTTAGACCCCAGTGGCCACAGGTTACCTACAAATAGAAAATTCAGCACTGCTGCCTCATGTTCATTGGAAAATAAGAATCCATGTCATCCAGATCACATAGATGAAGACTCAGCTATGATGGTCTCACAACAAATGAAGCTAATGCTCCTGACAACAGCATATATTTCATTGCCCAACCTCAGAGGCAGTTTCTCCAGATGGTTCACAGGAAGAGAGTCCAGGCCACCCTGACTTTAGGCAAATGAGGGGCAGGGAGCTTATTTTGGACACTGTCATGGGCTGCGTCCATATCAGAACTTCATGTTTGTTGAGTTTTTACCCTGTCCCTTACTTTTGGAAACTCCTCTACCACCTGCAAATTTGTGAACTCCTGAGCATTTTTCATTACACATATGTATTCACAGATTTTCTAACTCTTCTCCTCTAATTGTGTCTTATGTGGGGCGAAGGTAATGTCAAGGCATTGTGCTGAATGAGGGTGGAAAGATTTTTGTGTAGCACATATTTGCATACACATTTGATACATTTTCCAATTTTCCATTCGAAATACTGAATCCCTGACACTAACACATACCCTACTAGACTTTGACTTTTAATCCTAATATGGTGGAGAAAAATAACTCAAACAGAATAGAAATACAAGAGGTTCACAGGAGGCATGGTGTATAGTTGGACTTGCCTTTCGTATGATAAATGGTAGGTGTTATAAATCTAGCGAATTTTAATTGAAATAGTTCTCCATGTGTTTTAAAAGTTAACAAACATGTGAATAACTGTCTCCCTTTCTCTGTATCCTATTCATCACATGTATTTTTATATGCACATATAGAATTCTACCTGGTATCACTCGTACATTTTGTGAGGTGGCTGGCTTGGCAGATGCAAATTGTGAGAAGAGATCACTCCTACTAAATGCTGTTGGAACTGAAAATTCAACATATGAGTGAGCTTCTTATTTGAACAACATAAATCCATGTTCATTAAAATGAATATTTTTGGATCTGTGGATGATATATTACTTCGTGGTGAATTTCGATTGGCATACATAATGCTACTTTTTAATGTCTGTGTGTGTATGTGTGTGTATATATATATATATATATATATATATATATATATATTCACTCTCCAGATTTTTCAAAATATGAAGTATATTTTTCTTATTATACACTCCCTTAATTCACTCATATTCATGTATTTGGATTAGTAATCAAGTTTTCACAAGAATATTCTCAGAATTATTCATCCACCAGAAATACATATTTGTTTCTTAGTACTGAAAACTAACTTTGGGGGATCATATGATGGTGGTGAAGGGAGTGCATCACCCCCATGTACCGCGTCACTGTGCGGGAGAATGACGAGTTATAATGGCTAAAACCTATCTTGTTAGAAATTTCCAGCAAAATTGGGGTGCTCCAAAACCTAGTCGACATATTTCCATCTCATGAGGATCAGCTACGCGGGCTCAAACACGAGTGATTTGTCCGCATAGAGGGTCATGCTGCTTATTCAGGAAATCGGTCTGCGGCTAGAGTCTGCGGCGTGCACTGGGAAACGAAGAGATAGCAATGCAAATATACAGCGGTGTGGATTCTGTGGGCTCCTGACAGGTATGCAATCACTGTGCTAAGTGCTGAATTCTGGGTTTGAGACGGGAAAGGATGCGGTCCAATTCGGTTCTCCACACCAGTCAGACCACAGAGGAAGCCAGCGGCCACCATCTTGGAGAGCTGATGTCACCATCCCTGTTTTCGACTGATCGAAGCTCATTCAGCTATAGAACAGGTAATTTCAGGATGCCATTCACCTTTGTGTCGCAGACAAATTATTCAGGCTCAGTGCCAAAGAACCTGCAGAAACTCCGTCTTGGAGCCTGCTCCTATTAGAACATACACCAAGCCCAGAGCGGCCGAATTCCGCCTCTCGGAACTGATCTGGCCCAGGGCTAAAGAACCCGCGGAAACTGCTTCTCGTTCCGGGTCTTGCTGAATACTGTGGAGGTAAATATCAACCGAGCCTTCATAGGCAGTGGCAACAGGATTGAGACGCGGCTTGTGAGGGCCGGTCAGGACTCACCCATTGCTTTGGTCACCCAGAAAAGGGAACGAAATGCTGCCTTTCACATGGGATACCAACATGACAAATATCTGATGTCATCAGAAAGCAGCAGAGGAGATAACTTCATTGATACCAGCAGTGACAGAAACAGTTGGTCTCCTGGTGAAGAAAGTGAGTCACAAACACCCGGGTCTCTCTCACTTTGTCATCAAGCCAGAGGGGCAGAGCAGAGCAGCTGCCCGCACCTGGAACAGACCCAGTGACACACCTGCATGGTAGTCACGTCAACCCAATTGGAGTAGAGGCAGAACAGAGCCGCTACCCGGGCCCAGAAAAGGCCCAGCGACCCACAGGTGTGGTAGTCACGTCACCCCAATTGGAGTTGTTGCAGAGCAGAGCCTTCTCCCGTGCCTAGTACAATCCCAGTGGGTCACCGGCATGGTAGTCACATTACCCCAATAGGAGTAGGGGCAGAGCAGAGCCTTTGCCCATGCCCAGAACAGGCCCAGCAACCTGCAGGCATGGTAGTCACGACACACCAATTGGAGTAGGGGCAGAGCAGAGCCACCACCCGCGCCTGCAAGGTAGCAGACCTGCACCTGACCAGAAGAAGAGGCCCAGCGGCCTGCTGGCGCGGCAGACACTTTACCCCATTTGGAGTAGGGGCAGAACAGATCTGTAGCCCGTGCTCACAAGGTATCCTGACCTGCGACCAACCAGCAGACCAGGCCCAGCGGCCCACCGGCGTGGTAGTCACGTCACCCGAATTGGGGTAGGGGTAGAGCAGAGCCGCCACCCACGCAAGCAAGGTAGGCAGACCTGCGACCGATCGGCAGAACACCACAGGGGTCCACGGGCGTGGTAGACACGTCACACCAATTGGAGGAGGGGCAGAGGAGAGCAGCCTCCTGCGCCTGCATGGTAAGCAGACCTGCGACCGATCAGAATAACAGGCCTAGCGGCCCATCAGCGTGGTAGATATATCACCCCAATTGGTGGAACAGCACAGCCACCCCTGCCCCTGCAATGAAGACTTTTCAAATATACAAGAGCAATATAAATATATAGGGGGAAAATTTCAAAATCACAACAGTTTCACCAAGCAGAAAGAAACTCGAGCAGTATGAAAAGAAAAGGAAAAAAGAACCACAAGCAATGCAGGTCAACACAACTTTAGAAGAGGTAATAGCTGCAGCAGATGGAATGTCAGATAAAGAACTCAGGATATACATTCTTCAGATGATCTGAAGTGTCAAGGAAGACATTAGACAGCAAAATCAGACAATGAAAGATCACTTCAACAATGAATTACATAAACAAAACCAAGAAGCAAAAGATCAACTATACAGGGAGATAGAGGTTGTAAAAAATAACAAACAGAAATCCTAGAAATGCAGGAAGCAATAAACCATCATAAAAACTCAATTGAGAATACTACCATCAGAGTAGAACACTTAGAAGATAGAACATCAGACAATGAAGACAAAGTATTTCAACTTGAAAAGAACATAGACAGCTCAGCCAAACTGTTAAGAAACCATGAACAGAACATCCAAGAAATATGGGATAAAATAAAGAGACCAAACTTAAGAGTCATTGGGATACAGGAAGGTATAGAGGTCCAAACCAAAGGAATGAGCAATCTATTCAATGAAATAATATGAGAAAACTTCCCAGACTTGAAGAATGAGACAGACTCCCAAGTTCTAAAAGCCTACAGGACGCCGAATGTGAAAAATCATAAGAGATCCACACCTAGACACATTATAATGAAGATGACCAACATACAGAATAAGGAGAGAATTTTAAAATCTACAAGAGAAAGGAAGCAGATTACATTTAGGGGTAAACCAATCAGGATAACAGCTGATCTTTCAACAAAGACTCTGAAAGCTAGAAGATCCTGGAATGACATTTTTCAATCACAGAAAGAAAATGGGTTCCAACCATGTACTGTTTATCCAGCAAAATTAAGCTTCAGGATGGAAGATGAAATTAAAAGTTTCCACGATAAACAAAAGTTAAAAGAATTTGTAGCTAGAAAACCATCTCTTCAAAACATCCTTGGCAAAATATTACAGGAAGAGTAATTGGAAAATAATGAAAACCAACAGTGGGAGGTAGGACATTAAAGGGGGGAAATAATCAAAGAGGAAAACAATCCATGTTTAATAACATAAATAAACAAATATGGCTGGAAGAACAACCCTTATCTCAATAATAACTGTAAATGTTAATGGCTTAAACTCACCAATTAACAGACACAGGCCAGTAGAATGGATCACAAAACAAGACCCAATAATATGCTGCCTACCGGAGACGCATTTGATAAGAAAAAGACATACATACACTGAAGGTGAAAGTTTGGAAAAAATCATATCACTCATATGGACTTCGGAAAAAAGCAGGAGTGTCCATACTCATATCAAATAAAATAGATTTCAAGCCAAAGTTAATCAAAAGGGATAAAGAGGGACACTACATACTGTTCAAGAGAACCATACACCAGCAAGACATAACAATCATAAATATGTATGCCCCAAACAATGGTGCAGCTATGTTCATCAAACAAACTTTTCTCAAGTTCAAGAGTCTAATAGACCACCATACAATAATCATGGGAGACTTCAACACAGCTCTCTCACCACTGGACAGGTCTTCCAAACAAAAGTTGAAATAGGAAACTATAGAACTCAATAACACAATTAATAACCTAGACTTAATTGACATATATAGAATATACCACCCAACATCAAGCAGTTACATTTTTCCTCAGCAGCACATGGATCCTTCTCAAAAATAGATCATATATTATGTCAGAGGGCAACTCTTAGACAAATTAAAGGAGTAGAGATAATACCATGCATCTTATCTTATCATAATGGAATGAAACTAAAAATCAATGATAAAAGAAGGAAGGAAAAATCATGCATCATTTGGAGAATGAACAATAGGTTACTGAATGATCAATGGGTTATAGAAGACATCAAGGAGGAAAATAAAAAATTCTTAGAGAAAAATGAAAACACAGACACAATATATCGGAATCTATGGGACACATTGAAAGCAGTTCTAAGAGGAAAATTCATTGCTTGGAGTTCATTCCTTAGAAAAAGAAAAAAAACAACAAATAAATGATCTCATACTTCATCTCAAAATCTTAGAAAAACAAGAGCAAACAACAGGAAAAGAAGTAGAAGGAAAGAAATAATTAAAATCAGAGCAGAAATCAATGAAATTGAAACAAAAGAAACAATTGAAATAATTGACAAAACTAAAAGTTGGTTCGTTGAAAAAATAAATAAAATGGACAGACCCCTAGCCATGCTAATGAAGAGGAGAGAGAACTGAAATTACTATCATATGGGATGAAAAAGGCAATATCACAACAGATATTTCAGAAATACAGAAGATAATCAGAAATTACTTCGAATCCTTATACTCCAAAATAATAGAAGATAGTGAAGGCATCGAAATATTTCTTAAGTCATATGATCTGACCAGAGTGAGTTAGGAGGATATAGACAACCTAAACATACCAATATCAATTGAGGAAATAAAAGAAACCATCCAAAGACTACCAACTAAGAAAATCCCAGGACCGTATGGGTATACAGCAGACTTTTACAAAACCTTTAAATATGAACTAATACCAATACTTTTCAAGCTATTTCAGAAAATTGAAAAAGAGGGAGATCTTCCAAATTCATTCTACGAGGCCAATATCACTCTGATTCCTTCACCAGATAGACACTTCAAAGAAAGAAGACTAAAGACCGATATCTCTAATGAACCTAAATGCAAAAATCTTAAATTAAATTCTGGCGAATCAGATACAAAAACATATCAAAAAAATGTGGACCATGATCAAGTAGGATTCATCCCTGGGATGCAAGGAGGGTTCAATATACGAAAATCAATAAGTGTTATTCACCACATCAATAGACTTATAAGTAAAAACCATATTATCATCTAGATAGATGCAGAAAAAGCATTCGACAAAGTACAGCATCCCTTTATGTTCAAAACTCTCGAAAAACTAGGAATAACAGGAACATTCCTCAATATTGTAAAAACAATCTATGCTAAACCGCAGGCTAGCGTCATTCTTAATGGAGAAAAATTGAAGACATTCCCTCCAAAATCTGGAACAAGACAGGGATGCCCGCTCTCACCACTTCTGTTCAATATAGTTCTCAAAAGACTGGCCAGAGCAATTAGACAGATGAAAGAAATTAAAGGCATATAAATAGGAAAAGAATAACTTAAATTATCACTATTGCAGATGACATGATTCTATACCTAGCAGACCCAAAAGGGTCTACAAAGAAACTAATAGAGCTAATAAATGAATTCAGCAAAGTGGCAGGATATAAAATCAACACGCATAAATCAAATGCATTCCTGTATATCAGCGACAAATCCTCTGAAATGGAAATGAGGACAACCACTCCATTGACAATATCCTAAAAAAAAAGATGGGAATCAACCTAACAAAAGAGGTGAATTCTTATACAATGAAAACTACAGAACCCTAAAGAGAGAAATAGAAGAAGATCTTAGAAGATGTAAAAATATACCCTGTTCATGGATAGGCAGAACTAACATCATCAAAATGGCGATATTACCAAAAGTTCTCTATAGGGTTAATCCAATGCCAATCAAAATCCCAAAGGCATTTCTTGTAGAAATAGAGAAAGCAATCATGAAATTCATATGAAAAAATAAAAGACCCAGAATTGCAAAACAATGCTAAGCAGGAAGTGTGAATCAGGTGGTATAGCGATACCAGACTTCAAACTATACTACAGAGCAATAGTAACAAAAATAGCATGGTACTGGTACCGAAAAAGGCAGGTGGACCAATGGTACAGAATAGAGGACACAGAAACCAATCCACAAAACTACAACTATCTTATATTTGATAAAGGGGCTAAAAGCATGCAATGGAGGAAGGATAGCATCTTCAACAAATGGTGTTGGGAAAACTGAAAATCCATATGTAACAAAATGAAACTGAATCCCTTTCTCTCGCCATGCACAAAAGTTAACTCAAAATGGATCAAGGAGCTTGATATCAAATCAGAGACACACTGTCTGATAGAAGAAAAATTTGGTTATGATGTACATACTGTGGGGTCGGGCTACAGATTCCTCAATAGGACACCCATAGTACAAGAGTTAATAACTAGAATCAACAAATGGGACTTACTCAACTAAAAAAGTTTTTTCTCAGCAAAAGAAACAATAAGAGAGGTAAATATGGAGCCTACATCCTGGGAAGAAATCTTTACTACTCACACTTCAGATAGAGCCCTAATATCCAGAGTATACAAAGAACTCAAAATATTAGACAATAAGATAACAAATAACCCAATCAACAAATGGTCCAAGGACCTCAACAGACACTTCTCAGATGAGGACATACAATCAATCAATAAGTACATGAAAAAATGCTCACCATCTCCAGCAGTCAGAGAAATGCAAATCAAAACCACCCTAAGATACCATCTCACTCCAGTAAGATTGGCAGCCATTATAAAGTCAAACAACAAGAAGTGCTGGCAAGGATGTGGGAAAAGAGGTACACTTGTACATTGCTGGTGGGACTGCAAATTGGTGCAGCCAATTGGGAAAGCAGTATGGAGATTTCTTGGAAAGCTGGGAATGGAAGCACCATTTGACCCAGCTATTCCCCTTCTTGGTCTATTCACTAAAGACCTAAAAAGAGCATGCTACAGGGACACTGCTACATCGATGTTCATAGCAGCACAATTCACAACAGCAAGACTGTGGAACCAACTTAGATGCCCTTCAATAGAATAATGGATAAAAAAAATGTGGCATTAATACACAATGGATTATTACTCTGCATTGAAAAATGAAAAAATCATAGAATTTGCAGGAAAATGGATGGCATTAGACTGGATTATGCTAAGTGAAGCTACACAATTCCTGTAAAACAAATGCCAAATGTCATCTTTGATATAAGGAGAGTAACTAAGAACAGATAGGGACAAAGAGCATGACAAGATGATTAACATTAAACAGGGATGAGAGGTGGAAGGGAGGGAGAAGGGAAATTGCATGGAATTGGAAGGAGACCCTCTGGGTTATACAAAATTACATACAAGAGGAATTGAGGGGAAAGGGAAAAATAATACAAGGGGGAGAAATTTATTACAGTAGAGGGAGTAGAGAGAGAAGTGGGGAGGGGCGGGGAGGCCAGGGGGAATAGTAGAGGATACGAAAGGCAGCAGAATACAACAGACACTAGTATGGCAATATGTGAATCAATGGATGTGTAACTGATGTGATTCTGCAATCTGTATACAGGGTAAAAATGGGAGTTCATAACCCACTTGAATCAAAGTGTGAAATATGACATATCAAGAACTATGTAATGTTTTGAACAACCATAAATAAAAATAAAAAAAAAAACTATCTTTGGTGCATAATGCACACAATTCTAATATTTCTACAGTAACTGACCCAGTTTAACATCAATGCAAGTAGATTCCTATTGGACATGATGTGTATTTTGACATTCACTTTTATTCAACACTGATACATTACTATTTCATCAGTTTATGCACATAACAGGATATATATTTCATTCACAATTTAGAAAATTTATAGGCATTTGTTTCACTTTCAATCACTTCCTGCTTCAGAACACATGGATTCCTCCATATTTCTTGACTGGTCTTTTCATGAGACTTTTTTCCAAACATATTATTTTCGATTTCCATAATCACTTTTGAAACAAAACTCACACACACTTCATGATAAACAATACCCCTAAGATTACCATTAGATATATAACTGGTTGGAGTGAATGATTGTATGTCAATATATGATTTCCTATATATTTTCAGATATCAATTCAATCCATTATTTAAAGTGGAACCAGTTATAATATTTATTCACAGTATGGTCTATTCATGCATTATCTCTATATTCATAGACACAGGGTACACCACTTTGTACCCCCAATACTAATTTATATGTCTTCAAATATTGCTCCCAGTAATCGTGGAAGAAATACTCATGTCATATGATCTACATATACATTTGATCACAATATTTTTCTGGGCACAAAATGCAAAAATCACACTTATGATTGTACCAAATACTAAATGGAAAGTGAACATGGATTACTAAAACGATAAATGTCCTGGTTGCCTAATGCTTTCAAATGTCATTCCTATTGGTGACGACATATTTGTTTCTTCCTAAGATTATGTATTCAATCTCAACCCTATTGAAAATGTCTAATCCTATCACTCACTGTATAATTGCCTAATTTCGTAAGGTCTGTATTGATATTTTCCTTTCTACATATTTTCCCCAGTTAATCATTGTGACTGACTCTTCACATGTGCTGAAATTTACATTCACTCTATAACCAAAACACTATTGCTACAGAACTTTTGCTCCATGTCCTATACTCACTCTATTTCCTAAACCTACTGACTACCTTCCTAATCCCACCGACTATCTCAATTTGAGTGGATGTTCTCTTCTAAAATCAATCTTCCAAGGTGTAAGGTCCTATGCCATTGATTATCGATTTATCTGAGACATCTGTGCAGAACGTAATTATAAGCTAAGTATCCCAATCAAGGGCCTAATGCCCTTCTGGGCTTCAAATCTTACCTAGATTTCTGTTTCCATACTTATATTTCACCTCTATAATCTTATAAATATCGCAGGTTCCCAATACTATTAATCATCCTTCGCAATGATTCGTAACCCAAATCAAACATGTTATTAACCCTAACCATACACTCTTCCCTCAATCTAACTTTGCAGAAGAGCAGGGACAGAGTTCGTCTTACAATACAGGAATGTAGGGTATCTTCCTCCTGCTGAGAACCTCAAATGTCCATGCAGATTTGATCCCTGGAGAAGATGTAGGCATCTATGAAGGACCTGAGAGAGCAAATGTCATCTTCCATCGCAAACAACCTTTCCAGGATGAGGGTTGTGTCTGAATAAGCCTCTCTCTTGTTAATGTACACAAGATAGACCAAACCAGGCATGTGTGGAGAGCTGTTCCTGGGTGCCTATGGTTGATATACCATTCTAACTTGTAAAAGTGTCACAGGAAGTAAGGGCAGCCTCCATCTCATAGGACAAAGTGGTTGCCAAGGCAATGACCTCAAAGAATTCCTGAAGGAAGTAATCTCACCTCACTTCCTTGGTGATGGAACTCTCTGAACTTGGAATCCGGGAAGCCAGGCACCCAGAGCCAGTCTCAGTCCCAGTCCCAGTGGTCTTATTTTTTGGATTTACCAAGGACAGAGTCAGTCTTTCTTGGTACCTACTGAGGTGAGGATGAACAAATGTCAGGAAAGCTCTGAAGAGGGGCCTTTCCTGAGACAGCAGGTAGTGGTTCACCGCTGGCTAATGACAACTTCACAGATTTGGCCAACGAGACCATATCTGACACAGGACAGGCGATTTCATCAGAACATAGTTTGGCCCACCAGTCAGAAGACACTCCCAATAGTCACAGACCTACTTGGGGAAGGAGCTTCCTTTGTGTGTGTGGGTGTGGGTTTGAGATTTTGTCTCATGTTCTGAGAATAGGTAGGAAAGGCGGTTTGTTTGGTTTGGAGTGAACTGTTTCTGGTAAGTCGTTTGACAAGGCCAGTGTTTCTTTGTCTGTGTATCCCACTGTGTCCGTGGTTTTAGATATTAGAAAAGAGAATGAATCATTGGATGTGTCCTGTCTAGACTCAACTTGCCCAATTTATGAATGGACGGCGGCTTGACTTATGGGTGGACAACTCCAACAATCTTCCTAAGTTCCTGTTTTCTTCCTGAATTCTGGCCACACTCCAGAATAGGCTCATGGTTTTTTGTCCAAAATATGTACCACCTCCAAGCTCTGTGACATGGCCATGTACTGGATAGCTGAAAGAAATGGGAGAATCTCAGAAAACTCAGATATTAGTTTGACCAGGAAATTCTAAGTGAAGAAACCCTGCTTTGGGCCTTTTGCTCACCAATTGTTCTGATGCCCTGAATGTCAGGAAGGTCTTTGCCTCAGGCCACACCATTGTAGAGCCTAAAGAAACAGTTTTCAAATGGAAATGAAAGGGCATCACCTGTGGCTCTTTGCTTAATTGCTTTGGAAAGGGATGTGTCTGAATCAGCCTTTTGGCCCTGTGTGAGACTGTGGCTTAGATTCTCAGCACCTGATGGATCTAAGGAAGGATCCCATGTGTGCATCCAAAACCAAAATGGACAAAAGAGCAGTCAGTGTGGATGAAGTCTCTCGCATTCCTCTGTAAGGTTCCTGTCATCCATCATGTGAGAATAGTGGTAATTTGGTTCAAATGTGTTCCTCAAAACCCTGCAGAGGCTAGCCCATAAGTGCTTGGTTTTTCTCAAGACTCCAATTCACATAAAGAATCTAAAACACACAGTCAGTAGGCCTCAAATTGGAGAAGCAGTGCCGTATTAATGGCAGGCCTATTTGATCACTCTTGGTTCACTGGAAGGATGTCCTGGCCACCCTTATTTTAGGCAAATGAGAGGCAAGGGAGGTTATATTGGACACTGTCTTGGGCTGCACCCCTCATGGAAACCTCCAGCCAGAGATTATGATGATTGTGTAAATGGAAGAAGATGTGTGCCATGTGGAAGTGTTTTGGATTTAATTGTGGATATTTGTGTGACACTTGGAAGACATAACAAGGTCTACCTGGGCTTGAACTCTGGTGTGATTCCCCTTATAGACTGAGTTCAGGAACTGATCTCAGAGAAGTATTGCCATGTATTGTGTTGTGATTTAAGAGGCGATGTATGAGAGTCACCCTTGGAAACTGAGATCTAGCCCCAGAGTGGCTTTCCACAGAGCACTGGGAATTTCAGCCAAGATAACACATGATTTCATTTGAAAGACTTGGCAGCCATAGTTGAGAGTGAAAACACACATGGACCTCATAGTGTAGACCTTAATGGGCCTGGCTTAATGTGACCTTTTGGCAATTCTTTGGGAAGCCTTGCCTGTGAGGGTTCTCCAGAGCTTTCATTGAAATAATCTTGCTCACCATTTACTGGTTCCTGAATGAATTGAAACCCACAGTGCCTCCAACTTCATCCTTGAAAAATGTCTAAATAAATACCATGAAATTTTTGAAATTCCCATGACCAGGTGGCACTGGAGAATCTTTGGATGTCCTGTTGCTGATCATGGATGTACCAGACAGTGCCTTGCTTGACTGAGTTTTATGAAAATTGTGTAGAACAGAGGTGCCAGAAAGTTGCAGCCTGCTGAGAAGTGGGCCTAGAGCTGTGGTGGGCAGGAGTGTGATAAAACATCTGTGTTGGAGCAATGTGGATCTTCCATTGACTTCCAAATGGCTTGTGGATTACATGAAGCAGCCAGCAGACCCTTGTAATTAAAGGCATCTTGTTATATGGAGAGGATTCAGGGCAATGTTCAGAATCAGGTTGCTCTGGACAAGGATGCAATGTGGCAAGCTTTGAGGGATAGAAGCGTGGTTGGTGCGTTCTTCTGCAGACTCTGAACCACCACACATGACAGAACTCCCTCCAGCACTGTGTCTCAGTTGAACTCCTTGAATTTCATGAAGCAAATACCAAACTCCCAGTGCAGCAGCAAAAACCCCACAAAAAGTGGAGGAGGACCAAATGGCTTCACAGTCCAACGGGGAGACACTTAGCCCCCAGAGGCCACAGTTTACCTAAAAAGAAGAAAATCAACACTGCTACCTTATGTTCATTGGAAAATAAGATACCATGTCCTCCACGTCACATAGAGGCAGACCCAGCTTTGATGGTCTCACTACAAAGGAAGCCAATTCTCCTGACAACAACATATTTTTCACGTTCCCAAACTCAGAGGCAGTTGCTCTAAAAGTTTTTAGGCCAGCAGAGCTCCATGTTTGTGGAGTGTTTACCCTGTCCCTTACTTTTGGAAACTCCTCTACAACCTCCAAGGTTGTGAACTCCTGAGCATTTTCCATTCCAGATATGTATTCACTGATTTTCTATCTATTCTCTTCTAACTGTGTCTTACTTGGGGTGAAGGTAATTTCAAGGCATTGTTCTGGATGAGAGTGGGAGGATATTTGTGTAGCATATATTTGCATACAAATTGGATTCAATTTCCAATTTTCCTTTTGAAATACTGAATCCCTGACACTAACCCATACATACTAGAGTCAGACAACTCATCCTAATATGATAGAGAAAAATAACACAAACCTATAGAAATACAAGCAGTTCATTGGAGGCATGTTGTATAGTTGGACTTGCATTTTGCATTATACAAGGTAGGAGTTATAAATCTAGTCAATGTTTAATAGAAAAAGATCTCCATGTGTTTTTAAAGTTAACAAATATGAGAATTCATGTTTCCCTTTCTCTTTAGCCTATTCACACTTGTATATTTATATGCATATATAGAATCCTACCAGGTATCACACGTACATCTTTGTGAGGTGGCTGACTTGGCAGATACAAATTGTGAGAAGAGATCACTCCTCCTAAATGCTGTTGGAACTGAAAATTCAACCTATAGGGAGCGTCCTAGTAGAACAACATTATACGTAAACTCATGTTCAGTAAAATAAATATTTTTGCATCTGTGGATGATATATATTTACTGATGAATTTCGATTGGCATTTATATTGCTACTTTTTAATGTCTGTGAGTGTTTTGTGTGTGTGTGTGTGTGTGTGTGTGTGTACACTCTCCAGATTTTTCAAAATATGAAATATATGTGTCTAATATACACTCTCTAAATTCATTTATGTTCATGTATGTGGATTTTTAATCAACTTTTCACAAGATTATTCTCAGAAATATTCATCCACCTGAAATACATATTTGTTTCCTAGTACTGAAAACTAACTTCAGGGAATGATGCATACAAATCCTAATTATTCTACAGTAACTGACCCAGTCTAACATCAATGGAAGTAGATTCCAATGGGACATGATATGTAATTCTTTATTCATTTGTATTCGACACTTTTACATTATTATTTCTTCAGTTTTTGCACATCATAGGATATACATTTCATCCACAAGTTCACAAATTTGTAGGCATTTGTTTCAAATTTAATCACTTTTTGCTTCAGAACACATGTATTGTCAGGGTTTCTTTACTGGTATTTTCATGAGTCTTCTTTCCAAACACATTATTTCCATAGTCACTTTTGAAGCAAAACTCACACACTCTTCATGATAAACCAAAACACGAATATTACCATTAGATGTATAACTGCTTGGAATGAATGATTGTATATCAATATACGATTTCCTGTGATTTTTCAGATATTAGATCAATTCATTTTTTAAAGTTGAAAAAAGTTATATTATTCATTCACATTACGGTCTATTCATTCTTTATCTCTATATTCGTAGACACAGGGTACACCTCTTTGTACCCCCGATTCTAATTTTACATCTTCAATATATTGCTTGCAGAAATGGTGGAAGACATACTCATGTCACCTGATGTACATATACATTTTATCAAAGTAATATTCTGGACAAAAAAATGTAAAGTTCACATTTATGATTGTACCAAAGAATAAATGTAAAGTGTACATGAATTACTAAAAACATCCATGTCCAGGTTGCCTAATGCTGTCAATTGTCAATCCTATTGGTGACTACATATTTGTTTCTTCCTAATTTATATATTCAAACTCAACCCTGTTGGAAATGTCTAATCCTATCACTCACTTTATACTTTGCCTGATTTCATAATGTTTCTATTGATATCTGCTTTTCAACAAATTTTCCCAAGTTGATCCTAGTGACTGACACTTCATATGTGCTGACATTTACATTCACTCTATAATCGAAATCCTATTGCTAAAGAACTTTTGGTCCAAATCCTATACTCACTCTTCTTTCTAAACCAACCGACTATCTTCCTAATCCTACCGACTATCCCTTTTTGACTGGATGTTCTCTTCTACATTCAATAAAATGTCCTATGCCATTGTATATCGAATTATCTGAGACAATTTTGCAGAGCATAATTCAAAGCTAAGTATCCCAATCAAGGGCCCAATGTCCTTCTGGGCTTCAAATCATACCTAGATTTCTGTTTTCATACTTATATTTCACCTCTATATTCTTGTAAATATCGCAGGTTCCCAATAGCATTATTCATCGCACAGAATGATTCGTAACCCAAATCAAACCTGTTATTAACCCTAAACATACTCTGTTCCCTCAATCTCATTTTACAGAAGAGCAGGGACAGAGTGGTTTTTACAATACAGGAAACTTGGGGACCTTCCACCTGCTGAGAACTTCAAAGGTCCATGCAGAAATGATACCTGGAGAAGTTGTAGGCAGGTATGAAGGACCTGAGAGAGCAAAAGTCATCTTCCATGGCAAACAACCTGGTCAGGATGAAGGGATATGTATGAATCAGCCTCTCTCTTCTTATTGTAGAGAAGATGGACCAAACCAGGCCTGTGTGGAGAGCTGTTCTTGGGTGCCAATGGTTGATATACCATACTACCTTGTGAAAGTGTCACAGGAACTAGGGGAAGGCTCCATCTCATGGGACCTTTGGAAGCAAGTGTTAGGACAAAGTCGTTGCCAAGGCAGTGACCTCATTCAGTTCCAAAGAAAGTGACATACCTCATTTCCTTGGTGATGGAACTGTCTGAACTTGGTATCCAAAAAGCCAGGCACCAAGAGGCAGTCCCAGTCCCAGTCCCAGTGGGCTCACTTGTTTGGATTTACCATGGACAGAGTCAGTTTTCTTGGTACCTAATGATGTGAGGATGGCCAAATGCCAGGAAAGCTCTGAAGATGGACATTTCCTGAGAAAGCAGATAGTGGTTCACCTCTGGCTCCTGACAACTGCACAGAGTTGGCAAAGGAAACCAGATCTGAGAGAAGACAGACCATTTCAGGGGAACATAGTATGGCCCACCAGTCAGAGGACACTCTGTATAGTCACAGACCTACTTGGGTGAAGGAGGTGCCTTTGTGGGAGTGTGTGTGGGTTTATTGTTTTGTCTCATGTTCTGAGAATAGATGGGAAAGGCGGTTTGGTTTGGAGTGGACAGTTTCTAGTAAGTTGTTTCACAAGGTGAGTGTTTCTATGTCTGTGTATCCCACTGTGTCCATTGTTGTAGACATTGGAAAAGAGAATGCATTAATGGATGTGTCCTGTCAAGTGTAAATCTTCCCATATTTCAACCTGCCCAATATATGAATGGAGTGCAGCTTGTCTTGTCGATGTGCAACACCTGCTATCTTTCTAAGTTGCTGTTTTCTTCCTGAATTCTGGCCACTCTCCAGAATAGGCTCATGGATTTGTGTCCAAAATATGTACCACCTCCAACTCTGTGACATGGCCATGTACTGGATAGCTGAAGAGATTTGCGAGCATCTCAGAAAACTCAGATATCAGTGTGACCAGGAAAGTCTCAGTGGAGAAACCCTGCTTTGGGCCTTTTGCTTACTTGTTGTTGTTTTTCACTGAATGTCAGGAAGTTCTTTGCCTCAATCCACCCCTTTGTGAAGCCTGAAGTAAACAGTTTTCAAATGGAAATGAATGGCATCACCTGTGGTTCTTTGCTTGATTGCTTTGGGAAGGGATGTGTCTGAATTAGTCTCTTGGCCATGTGTGTGGCTTTGAGTTAGATTCTCAGCACGTGATGCATCTAAAGAATGATCCCATGTGTGCATCCAAAACCATAATGGCAAAAAAATCATTCATTATGGATGAAGTCTCTTGCCTTCCTCTGTTAGGTTCCTGAAGTCCATCAAGTGAGAATAGGGATTCTTTGGGTCAAATGAGTTCTTCAATTCGCTGCAGAGGTGCTTGGGTTTTCGAGTAACTCCAAATCACATAAGAAATTGATACCTGAAATCAGTAGGCCTCAAATTGGAGAAACACAGAAGTATTAACGGCAGGCTTATTTGATCACTCCTGGTTCACAGAAACGGTGTCCAGGCCACCCTGACTTTAGGCAAATGAGGAAAAAGCGAGCTGATTTTGGACACTGTCTTGGCTTTTCTCATGACTCCAATTCACATAAAGAATCTAGACCCCACAGTCAGAGAGCCTCAAATTGGATAAGCGGAGCAGTATTAAGGGCAGGCCTATTTGATCACTTCAGGTTCACAGGAAGGGTGCCCAGGCCACGCTGAAGTTAGGCAAAAGAGGTGCAAGAAGCATATTTTGGACATTTTCTTGGGCTGCACAACTCATGGAAAACTCCAGGAAGAGGTTATGATTAGTGTCTATATGGAAGAAGAATAGGGCCATGAGGGAGTATTCTGGTTTTAATTGTTTTCATTTGAGTAGCGGTTGGAAGAGTTGTCTGGGTCCACCTGGACTTGAACTCTGGTGTGATTCTCCTTATAGACTGAGTTCTGGAACTGACCTGAGAGAAGTATTGCCATGAATTGTGTTGGGATTTTAGGAGGCCAGGCATGAAGTTGCCATTGGAACCTGAGATCTAGGCACAGGTTGGCTTTCCACAGAACACTGCGAATCTCAGCCAGGATATTACATGATTTTATTCTGAAAGACTTGGCATGCATTATAGAGATTCAAAACCCACATGGACCTCGCTTTATAGACCTCAATTGGCCTCGCTTCATGTGACTTTTTGGCCACTCATTGGGTAGCCTTGCATGTGAGAGTACTCCAGAGCTTTGCCTGAAATTAGTTTCCTAACCCTTTAAGGGTTCCTGAATGAATTGAAACCCACAGTGCCTCCAACTTCATCCATGAAAAATTGCTAGATAATTACCATGAAATTTTTAAAATTCCCATGACCAGATGTCACTGGAGAACCTTTGATGTCCTGTTGATGATCATGAATATACCAGACAGGGCCTTGATTGACTGGGTTTCATGAAAATGGTGTAGAACAGAGATGCTAGTAAGTAGGAGCCTGGTGAGTAGTGGGCCTAGAGAAGTGTTATGCAAGTGAGTGATAAAACATCTGTGGTGGGGCCATGTGGATCTTCCATTGGCTTCCAAATGGCTTGAGACTGATATGGTGCAGCCATCAGACCCATATACGTAAAGGCATATTTTTATATGGAGAGGTTTTAGGGCAAAGTTCAGAATCATGTTGCTATTGTCAAGGGGGCAAGCTACGTGGGATAGAACCCTGGTTGGTGCATTCTCCTGGAGACCATGCCCACCACAGCTGACAGAACTCCCTTCAGCACTGTCTCCCATTTGAACTCATTGTATTTCATGAAGCAAATACCAAACTCCCAGTGCAGCAGCAAAAAACACGACGATAATTGGAGGATGACCAAGTTGTGTCACAGTCCACACGGGGAGACACTTAGCCCTCAGTGGCCACAGTTTACCTACAAAGAGAGAATTCAGCTCTGCTGCCTCATTTTTATTGGAAAATAAATAACCATGTCCTCCAGGTCACATAGAAGCAGATCGAGCTTTGATTGTCTCACTACAAATAAAGCTAAAGCTAATGAAAACAACATATATTTTAAGTGCCCAACCTCAAAGGCAGGTTCTCAAAAAGTCTTTAGGCCAGCAGAGCTCCATGTTTGTGGAGTGTTTACCCTGTCCCTTACTTTTGGAAACTCCTCTACCACCTCCAAAGATGTGAAATCTGGAGCATTTTCCATTCCTGATAGGTATTCACAGATTTTCTAACTCTTCTCCTCTAATTGTGTCTTACTTGGGGCGAAGGTAATGTCAAGGCATTGTTCTGGAGGAGAGTGGGAAGAATTTTCTGTAGCATATATTTGCATACACATTGGATTCAGTTTTCTATTTTCCATTCAAAATACTGAATCCCTGACTCTAACCCATACCCGACCAGACTCTGACTACTAATTCTAATATGATGGAGAAAACTAACCCAAACAGAATAGAAATACAAGCAGTTCAGAGTAGGCCTGGTGTATTGTTGGACTTGCCTTTTGCATGATACAGAGTTGGAGTTATGAATCTAGTCGATTTGTTGTTGAAATAGTTGTCTATGTATTTTTAATGTTAACAAATATGTGAATTCCTGTCTCCCTTTCTCTGTATTCTTATATGCACATATAGATTCCTACCTGGTACCACACGTACATTCTTGTGAGGTGGCTGACTTGGCAGATACAAATTGTTAGAAGAGATCACTCCTACTAAACTTGTTGGAATTGGATATTCAACCTATGGGTGAGCTTGCTAGTTGAACAGCATTATACATAAATCCATGTTCAGTAAAATTAATATTTTTAGATCTCTGGATGATGCATATTTTATAATGAATTTTGATTGACATATATATTGCTACTTTTTTGTCTGTGTGTGTGTTTTGTATATATATATATATATATATATATATATATATATATATATATATATACACACTCTCCAGATTTTTCAAAATATGAAATATATGTGTCTTATATACACTCCATAAATTCATTCATGTTTATGTATGTGGATTTATAATCAACTATTCACAAGATTATTCTGAGAAATATTCATCCACCTGAAATTTGCCTAATGATCTCAAATGTCAATCCTATTTGTGACTACATATTTGTTTCTTCCTAAGATTATATATGTAAACTCAACCCTGTTCAAAATATCTAATCCTATCACTCACTTTATACTTTGCCTGTTTTCGTAATGTCTCTATTGATATCTGCTTTCCTACATATTTTCCCCAGTTCATCATTGTGACTGACTCTTCACCTGTGCTGACATTTACATTCACTCTCTAATCGAAACCCTATTGCTAAAGAACTTTTTTTCCAATTCCTATACTCACCCTTCTTCCTAAAAGTACTGACTATCTTCCTAATGCTACAGACTATCGTTTTTGACTGAATGTTCTCTACTACATTCAATCATCCAAGTAAATGTGGGGCGAGCTTCAGAGGAGGAGACCACCAACAGACTATCTCTTGCAACATCAAAGGGTTTTTTGGGTGTCCAGCATGCTGGGGCTCAGAGATCACTTGAATCGAGCAGATAGCGCTGAGAATAGCTTAAGTAGAGCTTATATACTTTTCCTGGAGAGGGCAGGGAGGGAATTTTATTGATGGGTCAGGGCGAGTGGGTGGTTTGCGTGCAACTGGGTGAGGGAGTACATTCTGCAGTTGCGCAGTTGGGGACAGAACATTCTGGGAACAAGATTTGCAAGCATTTCTCAAGATTTCAACAGTGTTTTGTTAAGCATAGAGAAAAACAAGAAGTGACAAGTACCTATTTTATTAACCTTTAATTCCCCACTTCTTCTTCTGGCTACTTTTAATCATTAAAATGATCATTGGAGGGTGTCACATTCTATGTCTGCTAGTGGGGTATTACCATAAGTTTAACTCGTCCAATTTGAGCCTGGAGAAAAGAAATTACACGGTTGAGCAAACAGGGTTTTACAGTTAGCAATAATATGAGGATTATTATTGGACCTGCCAGGTTGATAAAAACGTAGTTAACCAGGAGGAGTGTGTGAACCAAGACTCAAGCCAACCTTTTTGGGCCTCTCTCTCTTGTTGATGCTCTTCAAGGTGTCTTTTAAATTTACTCATAGATTTTATTACGACTCCAGTATAGTCAGCATAAAAACAACATTCTTCCCTCAATGCAGCACAAAGGCCCCCTTCTCTAATAAAGAGGAGGTCCAACCCTCAACTGTTCTGTAAAACAACTTCAGAGAGAGAGGTTAAAGATTCATGCAAAGCTCTGATGGGGGTTTCTAATATCTTAGTTTTTCTCTATTGCTGCTTCTAATTGGGTCATTTGTTGTGTCCCATGGACAATGGCAGTGGCTCCTGTGCCCACCCGTGCAGCAACTCCTATTCATAATAGGATGGCTAAAGTGAGCGATACATGTTCCCAGTGTAACCGGTTGTATGCCCCCCCCATTTGATCTTCAAACGAACCTGCATCATGATAGAGCACTCTGGGAAACATCTGCACCATTTCAAAATTAATCCCATCTGTTGACCATTTCATGAAAACATAAACAATGTTTAAGTATATAGAATTATGCTGTTGTAGGGACAGACAAGGCAAGGCACCTAAGATAGCACTGAAGACAGGGAAACAGTCCTATTTTGTTGCAACCAGATTCAGAGGGCATTGCTTCTGTTGTAATCAATTAATCCCCTGAAACTCAAGTTTAGGTAGTTTCAGAATTTTGTACCCAGCATATAAGGATGGGGCTCAGAAGTTTACAGTCTGCAGAAGTTCAAAAAAGCAGTATTTGTTTCTGATTTTTCCTCTGTTCTGGGCAAGTTAAATTTTCAAGGACACATGGGAGGGGGAGAGCTTTTTATTCCCTTTCTTATTTTCCCCCTGCCAGCTGTTACAACGGAGCCCATTTGGTAATTTCTTTATCTTAGAAATGTAGCCATTTCTGTGAAGCCCCAGCTGAAGGCCAGAGGCCTTGTTCACATGTTTTGTGAAAAACAAGTTAGGGGTTGTCTAGCTTAGAAGTACTGAGTTTTTTAGCCAGTGGCCAAGTAGAACAGGGCAATACAAAAAGAGAAAGTTTATCTACATTGAACTCTTTATAGAAACTCTATGCTGAAAGTTCTAAATTCAGCCATGGTGAAGACTTCTGGAGACGGACATTTAAGACTTTTCTGTGGGCCTGGTACAGAGGGGGAATACGGGGAAGGTGGGGCTGAGAGAAGCTCTGAGGATCTGAGAATGAGGAAAAAGAGAGATGTAAAAGAATAATTTTAAAGGGGTTTGGGAATTTCCTAGCAACAAAACTTCAGCAGTAGAACAGGTAGAGCAGAGCAGAAAACGGGAGTGAGTATCCCAAAATTCTGTGAGGGACTTTAAATTTTAGTAACCTGTTTTCAGTGATGACAAAGCAACTTTAATGGCCATTTATATTACATCTTGGATAAGGGTCTGAGAGCTCTCCTCAGCTCGTTTGAGCTTTGGGTTAGCTGGAAAGAGGACCTGGTGGGACCCGGTGAGGGCACTGACAGGAGAAGAGAGGAATGAGTCGGTGGAGGGGTACCTCAGTACCTGCTACCTCACTAGTGGGCAATTGTCTGAGAACTGGTGGAGGTTTGGGTTTCTGATCTAGTAATTGGAGGGGAGAAATCAGGTTGCTGAGGTGGGAGTGACAGCAGAGAGTCTGGAGCAGAAGGCTGAGGATAAAAATCTATTGGAGAAGCATAGTTCAGGATGTGAGTGAAGGAGGGAAAAGGCTTCCACATAGGGGAATCTCCTTTCACCCTTTTGAGCACTTGCAGAAGTTAAAAAGGTCACGCAAAATTTGAGGATCTAGAGACCCCTCTGGGGGCCATCCTTTTTCTGTTTTCTACTTGGTAATATGGCCAATGCTGTGTACTGAATTTGATGAAGTATTGGGGTTCCATCAGGCAGCCCCTGTATGATCACATCTCCATGAAATACAGAAGAAGTCGGCTTTTCCCCCACACAGCCGTTACTGTTTGTGGCTTTGATAGTTTGCTGGGCAAACATAGTAATCTAGGCTAGCCAACCGCATCTGGCTCGCGTGTCCCTACATCCATAATGTTTGTTTCCATTATCTATGGTACAGAAGGGATTTAATGGTATTTTAGTGGGATTTTCTTCATCAGGGATATCCCAATAAAAAAGACCTATGGCCAGCTGACAAATGTCTGGGTGGAGAGATGGCCACCATGTCCCTAAGGGGGCTGTATGCGAGATAGATTATACTCTTTTCCAGTAGGATTTGTGATCAGCCATCGCTGCTTAACAGGCTGATGAGGGTTAGGACTACTTGTGGCCAAGGGGAGAGTATATAACCTTATCCACATGGCGAATACACAATTTGAAACTGTTACCAGTCTTTTATAGTTTCCAGAAAGATTCTGGACAAGGAGCAGGCTTGAGATGAGAGGCATGGATCCAGGAAGTGATTCTGTATACCTTTACCACTGTAGGTGTTATAAGTAGCACCTGGTATGGTCCTTTTCAGCAGGGTTCCAGGGATGACACCTGATGTCATCTTACATACATGAAGTCTCTTATTTGATATGGATGTGGAATCCCCTGGTACACAGTTTGGTAGGCAGTGGCCAGCTATTTTCACAGGTATCACTGAGTTCTTTCAAGATCTTTAAGTCTGTCAACCAAGAGGGTGTGAAATGGATCCTTAGGTCTTACAGTTGGGCTTAGGACCATTACTGGACGAGGGCCACCATAGAGAATTTCTCAGGGGGTAAGGCTACTCAAAGAAACAGAAGGATTTTTTCTTGCATGAAACATTGCATAAGTCAGGAGCATAGTCCAATCTTTTATGCTGGTCTCTAAGCTTAATTTCGTTAAGGTCTCTTTAATTGTTCTATTCATTCTTTCTACTTGTCCTGAACTCTGGGGTCTATAAGCACAATATAACTTCCAATTAATCTCCAGGTTCCTGGCTAACCCCTGACTTACCTGGGCCATGAACAGCGGTCCATTATCAGATCCTATTACCGGCTTAGCTTCCTCCAATGGTAGAGAGGCTTAGTCAGAAGCAGGGGAATCACTTAGAGTGTGTTGTGTGTTAGGGGACGAGGGCAGTGGATAAGGAGGGGAAGAAGAGTCCAGTAGAGTCAAATCTTGTGACTCAGGGAGAACAGAGGGTGGAGGAGGTGGAAGAGGTGAGGGTTTGAGAGATCATGGGGGAAGGAGTATGAGCAGAGGCATGGGCAAGGAAAGGCTTCACCCATGGAGGAGGAGATTTGCAGAGGTCGGCAAAGTTAAGATATATGGCTGTTGATCAGGATGGCTATGTGGCCCTGGCTGAAAGACAATATCTCTGACATTTTAAATTAGTGGGAAGTAGAAAGATATTTCTAGGGGCCATACGACTCCAAAATGGGCCATTCTGAGGCACAGAGAGTCTGCCAGGTCTAGCGTTTTACTAAAAAAAGAAAGATACTGAGCCCTTAAGCGGACTTTGGTTCAGTGATCAAGGGTCAGGGACAGAGGCATTGAAGTGCTCTGTCCCATAATGAAAGGTACACAAACAGTAAAAGCAAAGTCACATGACACAGATAAGACAAGACCATGAAGACAGGCAATGGACGTCCAACACTGAGACCAGGAATGCGTAGCCGGCAAAACCCGATAGGATGGCAATACCTAATCTAAAACAAAATATCACTGAGTCGATGAAGCAATTGTTCCTTGATTCTCCGAGTCCTCTGCGGGGTCCCCCAGGGAATTGCCCTATGTCTCTGTGACACGTCTCTCAGCCACCGTCGGAGAGACCCCAGGCTCTTCATCGCCAGCAATTTTGCCAAGCCCTAACATGACACCTGAAACCAGAAAGAGGCGCCTTACTTGCTCCGAGAGGAGCCCGTTGGGGGTCTCTCATCCGCCACTGCCAGAACTCGGTGGAACCTCAATATGTAAAGGTCAGGCGAGTGTCGGAGGAAGAGACTACCAAGAGACTGTCTCATGCCACAGCAAAGGGTTTTTTTTGGGTCCAGCTTGCTGGGGCTCACAGCTAACTTAAATAGATCAGAGAGCTCTGAGAACAGCTTATGCAGAGCTTACATACATTTCTTGGAGAGGGAAGGGAGGGAAGTTTACTGATGTGTAAGGGTGAGTGGGCGGTTCGCGTGACACCGAGTGAGGCAGTACATTCTGCAGTTTGGCAGTTGGGAACAGTATATTCTAGAACAAGATTAGCAAACATTTCTCAAGATTTCAACAGTGTTTTGTTAAGCATACAGAAAAACAGGAAATTACAAGTACCTAATTTATTAACCTTTCACTACCGACTATCCCTTTTTGACTGGATGTTCCTTCTACATTAATTCATGCAAGGTACAAGGACCTATGCCATTGTATATCGATTTATCTGAGACATCTCTGCAGAACGTAATTCAATGCTGCGTATCCCAATCAAGGGCCCAATGCCCTTCTGGCCTTCAAATCATACTTAGATTTCTTTTTTCATACATATATTACACCTATATATTCTTATACACATAGCAAGTTCCCAATACCATTATTCATCTAGCACAATGATTTCTAACCCAAATCAAACATGTTTTTAACCATAATCATACACTGTTCCCTCAATCTAACTTTATAGAAGAGCAGGGAAAGAGTTGATTTTACAATAAAGAAATGTAGGGAAACTTCCACCTGCTGAGAACCTCAAAGGCCCATGCAGAAATGATCCCTGGAGAAGATATAGGCAGCTATGAAGGACCTGAGAGAGCAAAAGTCATCTTCCATGGCAAACAACCTGGTCAGGATAAAAGGTTGTGTCTGAATCAGATTCTCTTCTTAATGTAGAGAACATGGACCAAAACAGGCCTGGGTGGAGATCTATTCCTGGGTGCCTATGGTTGATATACCATTCTAACTTGTGAAAGTGTCACAGGAAGTAGGGGCAGCCTCAATCTCATGGGACCCTTGGAAGCAACAGTTAAGACAAAGTGGTTGCCAAGACAGGGACCTCATTCAGTTCAGGAAGGAAATGACCTCACCTCACTTCCTTGGTGATGGAACTTTCTGAACTTTGGATCCAGGAAGCCAGGCACACAGAGCCAGTCCCAGTCCCCATCCCTGTGGTCTCACTTATTTGAATTTACCAAGGACAGTCAGTCTCTCTTGGTACCTTCAGACGTGAGAAGAACAAATGCCAGGAAAGCTCGGAAGCGTTGATTTTCTTGAGAAAGCAGTTAGTGGCTCACCGTTGGCTCCTGAGAAGTTCACAGAGTTTGCCAAGGAGACCAGATCTGAGACAGGACAGGCTATTTTGGGGGAACATATTATGGCCTACAAGTCAGAGGACACTCCGGATAGTCAAAGACCTACTTGGGGGAAGAAGGTGCCTTTGTGGGTGTGGTTGTGGGTTTGTGGTTTTGTCTCATTTTCTGAGAATAGGTAGGAAAGTCAGTTTGTTTCGTTGGAAGTGGACTGTTTCTAGTAAGTCGTTTAACATGGCGAGTGTTTCTCTGTCTGTGTATCTCACTGTGTCCGTGGTTGTAGACATTAGAAAAGAGAATTCATGAATGGATGTGTCTTGTCTAGTAGAAAGCTTCTCAGCATTCATATTGCCCCATTTATGAATGGACTGTAGCTTGCCTTATTGATGTGCAACACCTGCTATCTTCCTAAGTTCCTGTTTTCTTACTGAATTCCGGCCAATCTCAAGAATAGGCCTATGGTTTTGTGTCCAAGATATTTACAACCTCAAAGCTCTGTGACATAACAATGTACTGGATAGCTGTAGGGAATGGGGAGCATCTCAGAAAACTCAGATATCAGTGTGACCAGGAAAGTCTCAGTGGAGAAACCCTGCTTTGGGCCTTTTGCTTACCAATTGTTCTGTTGCCCTGAATGTCAGGAAGGTCTTTGCCTCTGGCCACCCCTTTTTGAAGCCTGAAGAAAACAGTTTTCAAATGGAAATGATTGGGCATACCTGTGGCTCTTTTCTTAAGTGCTTTGAAAAGGGATGTGTCTGAATCAGCCCCCTGGCCCTGTGTGTGGCTGTGACTTAGATTCTCAGCACCTGATGGATCTAAAGAAAGTTCCCATGTTTGCATCCAAATGAAAAATGGCCAAAAGAGCAGTCATTGGGATGAAGTCTCTTGACTTCCTCTGTAAGGTTCCTGAACTCCATCAAGTGAAAATAGGGATCCTTTGGGTCAAATGAGTTCTTCAAAACCTGCAGAGGCTAGCCCATAGGTGTTTGGTTTTATCATGACTAAAATTCACATAAAGAATCTAAACCCCACAGTCAGTAGGCCTCAAATTGGAGAATTGGAGCGGTATTAATGGCAGGCCTATTTGATCACTCCTGGTTCACAGGCTGGGTGTCCAGGCCACCTTGACTTTAGGCAAATGAGGGTCAAAGGAGCTTATTTTGGACACTGTCTTGGTCTGCGCCCCTCATTTAAACATCCAGCCAAATTATGATGAGTGTCAATATGGAAGAAGATGAGGGCCATATGGGAGTGTTCTTGTTTTAATTGTGGTAATTTGTGTGGTAGTTGGAAGAGATGACTGGGATCACCTGGGCTTGAACTCTGGTGTGATTCCCCTTAAAGAATGAGTTCTGGATCTGACCTCAGAGAAGTATTGCCGTGAATTCTCTTGGGATTTTACTAGGCCACGGGTGAGAATCGCCTTTGGAAACTGAGATCTAGGCCCAGGATGGCTTTCCACGGAGCTCGGGGATTCTGAGCCAGGATATCACATGATTTACTTCTTGAAGACTTGGCAGCCCTAGTTGAGAGTCCAAACACATATGGACCTCACATTGTAGACCACAATGTGTCTGGATTCATGTGACCTTTTTGCCAGTCTTTTGGAAGGCTTTTCTGTGAGTGTTCTCCAGAGCTTTCATTGAAATGAGCTTCCTCACCATTTAATGGTTCCTGAATTAATTGAAACCCACAGTGCCTCTAACTTCATTTTTAAAATATGACTAGATTAATACCATGAAATTTCTGAAATTCCCATGACCAGGTGGCACTGGATAAACTTTGGATTTCCTGTTGCTGATCATGAGTGTACCAAAGAGTGCCTTGATTGACTGGGTTTCGTGAAAATGGTGTAGAACAGAGATGCCAGTAATTTGGAGCCTGCTGAGTAGTGGGCGTAGAGAAGTGGACTGTAGGTTTGTAAATAAATATTTTTGGTAGGACCACCTGGATCTTCCATTGGCTTTGAAAGACTTGCGACTGACATGGTGCAGGCAGCAGACCTTTATATGTAAAGGCATCTGTCATATGGAGAGGTTTCAGGGCAATGTTCAGAATCAGGATGCTATAGTCAAGGGGAAAGCTATGTAGGATAGAAGCCTGGTTCGTACATTCTCTTCGCGACCCTGACCAACCACACATGACAGAACTCCTCCAGCATTTTTATCCCAGTTGAACTCCTTGTATTTCGTGAAGCAAGTACCAAACTTCCAGTGCAGCAGTAAGAAACACCCTGGAAAGTGGAGGATCACCAAATATCTTCACAGTTCACATGGGAGACACTTCAGCCCAGTGGCCTCAGTTTACCTACAAAGAGAGAATTCAGCACTGCTGCCTCATGATCATTGGAAAATAAGAAACCATGTTCTCCAGGTAACATAGATGCAGACCCAGATTTCATGGTGTCACTACAAACGAAGCTAAATCTCCTGACAATTACATATATTTCTTGTTCCCAACCTCAGAGGAAGTTTCTCAAGAAGTCTTTAGGCCAGCACAGCTAAATGTTTCTGGATTGTTTACCCTCTCCCTTACTTTTGGAAACTGTTCTACCACCTCCAGTGTTGTGAACTCCTGAGCATTTTCCATTCCACATAAATTCACAGATTTTCTAACTCCTCTCCTCTAATTGTGTCTTACTTTTAGCGATGGTTATGTCAAGGCATTGTTCTGGATGAGAGAGGGAAGATTTATGTGTATCACATTTTTGCATACACATTAGATTAATTTTCCTTTTTTCCATTTGAAATACTGAATCCCTGACACTAACCCATACCCTACTAGACTCTGACTACTAATCCTAATATCATGGAGAGAAAGAAACCTAACCGAATAGAAATACAGGCCTTTCATAGGAAGCATGGTGTATACTTCTATTGGCCTTCTGCATTATCAAGAGTATGTGTTTTAAATCTAGTCAACTTTTCATTGTAATATTTCTCCATGATTTTTTAAAATTATCACATATATAAATTCCTGTCTCCCTTTCTCTGTATCCTATTCAGCACATGTATTTTTTTATGCATATATATAATATCCTACCTGGTATCACACGGACATTCTTTTGAGCTCCCTGACTTTGGAATATAAAATTGTGAGAACAGATGACTCTCCCTAAATAATGATGGAACTGAAAATTCAACCTATAGGTGAGCTTCCTAGTGAAAAACACTATACATAAATCCATGTTCAGTAAAATGAATATCTTTGGATATGTGGATGAATTATATTTCATGATGAATTTCGATTGGCATATATATTGCTAAATATTAATGTGTGTGTGTGTGTGTGCATGTGTGTGTGTGTGTGTGTGTGTGTGTGTGTGTGTGTTTGTGTATTTTTTTTAAATCTGGAAAAAAAATATATATATATATATATTTTTTTTTCCTCCAGATTTTAAAAAAATATGAAAAATATGTGTCTTATTATACACTCCCTAAATTCATTTATATTCATGTATGTGGGTTCAAAATCCAATCTTTACAAGATTATTTTCAGCAATATTTATATTCCTGTAATACATATTTGTTTCCTACTACTGAAAACTAAGTTCAGTAGGTGGTGCATACAAATCCTAATATTTCTACAGTACCTGACCCAGTTTAACATCAATGCAAGTAGATTGCTATGGGACATGATGTGTGTTTTGAAGTTCATTTTTATTCAACACTGGTATATTACTATTTTATCTGTTTATGGACATCATAGGATATATTTTTTCATCCACAACATCACAAAATTATAGGCATTTTGTTCACATTCATTTACTTACTACTTAAGAACACATGTATTCCTCCATGTTTCTTTACTGGTCTTTTCACTAGACTTCTTTCTAAACACATTATTTTTGATTCCATAATCATTTTTGGAGCAATACTCACCCTTCACGATAAACCGTAACCCTAATATTACCATTACATATATAACTGGTTGGAATGATTGTATATATATCAATATGATTTCCAATATATTTTCAGATGCAAACTCAATCCATTATTTAAAGTTGGAACTAGTTATATACTTTATCACAATATGGTCTATTCATGCAACATCTCAATAATCATCAACACAAGGTACACCTATTTGTATCACCAATACTAATTTATAAGTTTCCAGAATATTACTTCCCATAATGGTGGAAGAAATACTCATGTCACCTTATCTACATATACAATTTATCACGGTAGTATTCTGGACACAAAATGCAAAGGTCACACATATGATTGTACCAAAGCCTAAATGGAAAGTGACCATGGATTACTAAAAACATCCATGTCCAGGGTGCCTAATGCTCTCAAATGTCAATCCTATTGATTATTACATATTTGTTTCTTCCTAAGATTATATATTCAACCTCAAGCCTGTTGAAAATGTCTAATCCTATCACTCACTTTATACTTTGCCTGATTTCCTAATCTTTCTATTGATATCTGCTTTCCTACATATTTTTCGCAGTTCATCATTGTGACTGTCTCTTCACATGTGCTGACATTTACTTTCACTCTCTAACTGAAACCCTATTGCTAAAGAACTTTTGGTCCAACTCCTAGAGTCACTCTTCTTCCTAAACCTACTGACTATCTTCCTAATCCTACAGACTATCCCTTTTTGACTGGATGTTCTCTTCTACATTCAATCATCCGAGGTACACGGTCCTATGCCATTGTATATCGATTTATCTGAGACCTCGGTGCAGAACATAATTCATGCTAAGTATACGAATCAAGGGTTCTGTTGCCCTGAATGTCAGGAAGGTCTTTGCCTCAGGCCACCCCTTTGTGAAGCCTGAAGAAAAAATTTTCAATTGGAAATAAATGGACATCACCTGTGGCTCTTTGCTTAATTGCTTTGGAAAGGGATTTGTCTGAATCTGCCTCTTGGCCCTGTGTGAGGCTGTGGCTTAGATTCTCAGCACCTAATGGATCTAAAGAAAGATCCCATGTGTGCATTCAAAACCAAAATGGCAAAAAGAGCAGTCATTGTGGATGAAGATTCTAGCCTTTCTCTGTTAGGTTCCTGACCCCCTTCAAGTGAGAATAGGGATCCTCTTTGTCAAATGAATTCTTCAATGCTCTGCAGATATGCTTGGGTTTTCTCATGACTCCAAATCACATAAAAAATCTATACCTGACATTCAGTAAGCCTCAAATTATAGAAACAGAGCGGAATTAATGGCAGGCCTTTTTGATCACTCCTGGTTCACAGGAAGGGTGTCCAGGCCACCCTGACTTTAGGGAAATTAGAGGCAAGGGAGCTTATTCTGGAAACTGTCTTTGGTTGCGACCCTCATGAAAACTTCCATCCAGAACTTTTGATGAGGGTCTTTATGGACGAAGATGAGGGCCATGTGGGAGTTTTTTTGTTCTAATTGTGGTCATTTGTGTGGGGGTTGGAAGAGATGACTTGGTCCACCTGGGCTTGAACTCTGGTGTGATTTCCCTTAGAGCCTGAGTTCTGGAACGTACCTCATAGAAGTATTGAAATGAATTGTGTTGGTTTTTAGGAGGCCACGCATGAATGTCACCCTTTGAAACTGAGATCTAGGCCCAAGGTGGCTTTCCACAGAGCAATGGGAATCTCAGCCAGGAAATCACATGATTTTATTCTGAAATACTTTGCAGCCATTGTTGGCCCTCGGAAGCAAGAAGGAGTGGCCATACTCATATCGATTAAAATCAACTTAAAACCTAAGTTAATCAAAAGTGATAAAGAAGGACACTATATACTGTTAAAAGGCACCATTAACCAACAAGACATAACAATTATCAATTTGTATGCATCAAACAATGGTGGTGCAAAGTCATAAAACAAACTCTCCTCAACTTCAAGAGTCATATAGGCTATAACACAATAATTACGGGTGACTTCAGCACACAACTCTCGCCATTGGACAGATCCTCTAGAGAAAATCTGAGTTAAGAAACTATAGAACTTAATAGCACAATCAATAACCTAGACTTAACCAACATATATAGAATATATCAAACATCATAAAGTGGATACATGTTCTTCTCAGCAGCACATTGGTTCTACTCAAATATAGACCATATATTATGCTATATGGAAACTCTTAGTAAATATAAAAGTATGGAGATAATACCATGCACCATATCTGATCATAATGGAATGAAACTTGAAATTAATGATTGAAGAAGGAAGGAAAAATTCTACATCACATGGAAAATGAACAATATGTTACTGAATGATCAGTGGGTTACAGAAGACATAAAGGAGGAGATAAAAAATTTCTTAGAGACAAATGACAATACAGACAAAACATACCGGATTCTATGGAAAACAATGAAAGCAGTTTTAAGAGGGAAATTCATTTCTTGGAATTCTTTCCTCAAAAAAAAAAAAAGAAAAAAACAACAAATAAATGATCTCACACTACATCTCAAAAACCTAGAAAAAAAAGCAAAACAGCAAATGTAGTAGAAGACAAGAAATAATTAAAATTAGAGGAGAAATCAACAAAATTGAAACAAAAAAATTGAAAAAATAAAAGTTGGTTCTTTGAAAATAAATTAAATCGACAGGGCCTTAGCCATGCTAATGAAGAGAAGTAGAGAGAGAACTCAAATTACTAACATATGGGATAAAAAACGCAACATCACAACAGACACTACAGAAATTCAGATGATAATTAGAAAGTATTTTGAAACCCCATATTCCAATAAAACAGAAGATAATGAAGATATTGATAAATTTCTTATGTCATATGATCTGCCAAGTTTGAGTCTGGAAGACTCACACAATTTAAATAGACCAATAACAAAGGAAGAAATAGAAGAAACCTTCAAAAGACTACCAACCAAAAAAAGCCCTGGACCAGATGGTTATACAGCAGAGTTCTACAAAACGTTCAAAGATGAATTAATACCAATACTTTTCAAGCTATTTCAAAAAATAGAAAAAGAAGGAGTTCTTCCAAATTCATTCTATGAGGCCAACATCACCCTGATCCCAAAACCAGACAAAGACACTTCAAAGAAAGAAAACTACAGACCAATATCTCTAATAAACTTGGATGCAAAAATTCTAAATAAAATCCTGGCAAATAAAAAACAAAAGCATATAAAAAAATTGTGCTTCATGATCAAGAGGGATTCATCCCAGGGATGCAAGGCTGGTTCAATATACGGAAATCAATAAATGTAATCCATCACATCAATAGACTTAAAGAGAAGAACCATATGATCATCTCGATAGATGCAAAAAAAAGCATTCTACAAAGCACAGCATCCCTTTTTGTTTAAAACTCTATAAAAACTAGGAATAACAGGAACTTACCTCAACATGGTAATAGCTATATATGCTAAACCTCAGGCTAGCATCATCCTAAATGGAGAAAAACTGAAGGCATTCCCTCTAAAATTTGCAACAAGACATGGATGCCCTCTATCACCACTTCTATTTAATTTAGTTCTTGAAATACTATCCAGAGCAATGATACAGACAAAGGAAATTAAAGGCATAAAAATAGGAAAAGAAGAACTTAAATTATCGCTATTTGTGGATGACATGATAATATATTTAACAGACCCAAAAGGGTCTACAAAGAAACTGCTAGAGTTAATAAATGAATTCAGCAAATTGGCAGGATATAAAATCAACACGCATAAATCAAAGGCATTCCTGTATATCAGTAACAAAACTTCTGAAATGGAAATGAGGAAAACCACTCCATTTACAGTATACTCAAAGAAAATAAAAAACTTGGGAATCAACCTAACCAAAGAGGTGAAAGATTTATACAATGAAAACTACAGAACCCTAAAGAGAGAGATAGAAGAAGATGTTAGAGGATGGAAAAATATGCCCTGTACATGGATAGGCAGAAATAACATCATCAAAATGGCGATATTACCCAAAGTTCTCTACAGGTTTAATGCAATGCCAATCAAAAACCCAATGGCATTTCTTGTAGAAATAGATAAAGTAATCATGAATTTCATATGGAACAACAAAAGACCCAGAATAGCGAAAGCAATTCTAAGCAGGAAGTGTGAATCCAGAGTTCAAACTGTACTACAAAGCAATAGTAACCAAAACAGTGTGGTACTGGTATCAAAACAGGCAGATGGACCAATGGTACAGAATAGAGGACACAGAGACATATCCACAAAATTACAACTTTCTTATATTTGAAAAGGGGCCTAAAAGCATGCAATGTAAGAAGGATAGCATCTTCAACAAATGGTGCAGGGACAATTGGAAATTCATATGCAACAAAATGAAACGGAATCCCTTTCTCTCACAATGCATAAAAGTTAACTCAAAATGGATCAAGGAGCCAGATATAAAATCAGAGACACTGCATCTGATAGAAGAAAAAGTTGGCTACGATGTACATACTGTGGGGTTGGGCTCCAAATTCCTTAATAGGACACCCATAGCCCAAGAGTTCATAAAAAGAATAAACAAATGGGACTTATTTAATCTAAAAAAGTTTTTTCTCAGCAAGAGAAACAATAAGAGAGTTAAATAGAGAGCCTACATCCTGGGAACAAATTTTTACCCCTTACACTTCAGATAGAGCCCTAATATCTAGAATATACAAAGAACTCAAAACAATTAATCAATGAGATAACAAATAACCCAATCAACAATGGGCCAAGGATCTTAACAGACACTTCACAGAGGAGGACATACAATCAATCAACAAGTACATGAAAAAATGCTCACCATCTGTAGCAGTCAGAGAAATGCAATCAAAACCACCCTAAGATACCATCTCACTCCAGTAAGATTGGCAGCCATTATGAAGTCGAACAACAATAAGTGTTGGTGAGGATGTGGGGTAAAGGGTACACTTGTACACTGCTTGTGGGCCTGCAAATTGGAGAGTCCAATATGGAAAGCAGTATGGAGATTCCTGGTAAAGCTGGGAATGGAACCACCATTTGACCGAGATATCGCCCTTCTCAGACTCTTCCCTGAGGATCTTAATAGAGAGCAGTATAAGGATACTGCCACATCGATGATCATAGCGGCACAATTCACAATAACTAGACTGTGGAACCAAACTAGATGCCCTTCAATAGACGAATGGATAATAAAAATGTGGCATCTATACACAATGGAGTATTACACAGCACTGAAAATGACAAAATCATAGAATTTGCAGGGAAATGAATGGCATTAGAATAGATTATGCTAAGCGAAGCTATCCAATCCTTAAAAAACAAATGCCAAATGTTTCCTTTTATATAGAGAGAGCAAATAAGAACAGAACAGGGAGGAAGAACATGAGAAAAATATTAAAACTAAACAGAGATGAGTGGGGGGAGAGAAAGGGAGAGAGATGGAAAATTATATGGAAATGGTAGGAGACTACTCAATGTTACACAAAATTACATATAAGAGGTTGTGAGGCTAAAGAGGGGAAAACAAGGGAGAGAATTAAACAACAGCAGATGAGGTAGAGAGGGAAGATGGGAGGGGAGGGGGAATAGTAGGGGATAGGAAAGGTAGCAGAATTCAACAATAACTAGTATGCTATTATGTAAAAACGTGAGTGTGTAACTGACGTGATTCTGCGATTTGTATTTGGGGTAAAAATGGGAGTTCATAACCCAATTAAGTCAAATGTATGAAAGATGATATATCATGAGCTTTATAATGTTTTGAACAACCAAAAAAAAAAGAATTGAATTTCCAATATTTGAGTCATATAACAACATTATTTTTTAATAAAATTGTCTTTTATTTGTTATCTTACTTGCTGGTATCTGCCTTTCAGTTTTAAAAAACTATGTGCTTTAGCCATTCATCCATGTAGTATGTAACAGAAAATTTTGAGTTTCTCCATATAACCGGATTGGCAAGGCATCAAGGTTTCCTTCACAAACAAGGTGAAGGCTTTGCCATTAGAAATTTAATATTCTGCAAAACAATTTTTTTAACTTTCCAATTAAATTTCCAAAAAAAATTAGAAAAAAAAGAATCTAAACCCCACAGTAAGAAGGCCTCAAAGTGGAGAAGTGGAGCATTTACGGCAGGCCTATTTGATCACTGCTGGTTCACAGGAAGCGTGTCCAATCAACCCTGATGTTAGGCAAATGAGGGGCAAGGGAGCTTATTTTGGGCACTGGTTTGGATGTGCCCCTCATGGAAAACTCCATCCAGAGGTTATGATGTGTGTTTATATGGAAGAAGATGAGGGCCATGTGGGAGTGTTTTGGTTTTAATTGTGGTCATTTGTGTGGTAGTTGGAAGAGATGACTGGGTCCACCTGGGCTTGAACTCTGGTGTGATTCCCCTTAGAGAATGAGATTTGGAACTGACTTCAGAGAAGTATTGCCATGAATGTTGTTGGGATTTCAGGAGGCCACGCATGAGAGTCGCCCTTGGAAACTGAGATCTTGGCCCAGAGAGGCTTTCCAGAGAGCACTGGGAATCTCAGCTAGGATATCACAGGTTTTATTCTGAAAGACCTGGCAGCCATCGTTGAGAGTCAAAACACACATGGACCTCACATTGGAGACCTCAATGGGCCTGGCTTCATGTGACAATTTGGCCACTCTTTGGGAAGCCTTGCCTGTGAGAGATCTCCAGATCCTTCATTAAAATGAGCTTCCTCAACATTTAATGGATCCTGAATGAATTGAAACCCACAGTACCAACAACTTCATCTGTGAAAAATAGTTAGATAAATACCATGAATTTTTAGAAATTCTCATGACCAGGTGGCACTGGAGAACCTTTGGATGTCCTGTTGCTGATCATGAGTATACCAGACAGTGCCTTGATTGACTAGGTATCATGAAAATGGTGTAGAACAGAGATGCCAGTAAGTTGGAGCCTGATATGTAGTGGGCCTAGAGCAGTGGTGTGCAGGTGTGTGATAAAACATCTGTGGTGGGGCCTGTGGATCTGCCATTGACTTTCAAATGCCTTGACACAGACACGGTGCAGCCAGCAGACCCTTCTATATAAAGGCATCTTGTTATATGGAGATTTTTCACGGCAATGTTTAGAATCAGGTTGCTATGGTCAAGGGGCAAGCTATGTGGGATAGAAGCCTAGTTGGTGCATTCTCATGCAGACACTGACCCACCACACGTGACAGAACTCCCTCCAGCACTGTGTCCCACTTGAACTCCTTGTATTTCGTGAAGCAAATACCAAACTCCCAGTGCAGCAGCAAGAAACACAATGAAAAGTCGAGGATGACCAAATGGCTTCACAGTCCACATGGGGTGACACTTAGCCCCCGTGGCCACAATTTAGCTACAAAGAGAGAATTTAGCACTGCTGCCTCATGTTCATTGGAAAATAAGAAACCATGTCCTCCTGGTCACATAGATGCAGACCTAGCTTTGATGGTCTCACTACATCGGAAGTTAAAGCTCCTGAAAACAACATATATTTCAAGTGCCCAAGCTCAGAGGCAATTTCTCAAGAAGTGTTTAGGCCAGCAGATCTCCATGTTTGTGGAGTGTTTACCATGTCACTTACTTTTGGAAACTGCTCTATCAACTCCAAGGTTGTGAACTCCTGAGCATTTTCCATTCTAAATATATATTCACAGATTTTCTAACTCTTCTCCTCTAATTCTGACTTACTTGGGGCAAAGGGAATGTCAAGTCATTGTTCTGGATGAGAGAGGGAAGATTGTTTTGTAGCACATATTTGCATACACATTGGATTCATTTTCCAATTTTCTGTTTGAAATACTGAATCCCTGACACTACCCCATACCCTACTAAACTCTGACTACTAATCCTAATATAATGGAGAAAAATAACCCAAACAGAATAGAAATACAAGCATTTCAGAAGAAGCATGGTGTATAGTTGGAATTACCTTTTGCATGATATAAGGTAGGAGTTATAAATCTAGTCAATTATTTGTTGAAATAATTTTCCATGTGTTTTTAAAGTTAAGAAAAATGTGAATTCCTGTCTCCCTTTCTCTGTAGCCTATTAAGCAAATGTATTTTTATATGCACAAATAGAATCCTACCTGGTTTCACATATACATTCTTGTGAGGTGGCTGACTTGGCAGATACAAATTGTGAGAAGAGATCACTCCTCCTAAACGCTGTTTTAACTGAAAATTCAACCCATGGGTGAGCTTCCTAGATGAACAACACTATACACATATTCATGTTCAGTAAAATGAATATTTTGGGATATGCGGATGAGTTATTTTTCATGATGAATTTCAATTGGCATATATATTGCTACATTATAATGTGTGTGTTTGTGTGTCTATATATACATTATATATATATATATTCTCCAGATTTACCAAAATATGAAATATATGTGTCTTCTTATACACCGCCTGAATTCATTCATATTCATATATGTGGATTTATAATCAACTTTTAAAAAGTTTATTCTCAGAAATATACATCCACTGAAATAAATATTTGTTTCCTAGTACTGAAAACTAACTTCAGGGAAGGGTGCTTACAAATCCTAATATTTCTACAGTAACTGACCAAGTTTAACATCAATGCAAGTAGATTCCTATTGGATATGATGTGTTTATTAAAGTTCATTTTAATTAAACCTGGTACGTTATTATTTCTTCAGTTTATAGACATCATAAATTATATCCTTTCATTCACAAGTTCACAAATTTATAAACATTTGGTTCACTTTCAATCACTTCCTCCTTCAGAACACTTATATTTCTCCATGTTTCTTGACTGGTCTTTTCACTAGACTTCTTTCTAAAGACATTATTTTCGATTCCATAATCATTTTTGAAGCAAAACTCACACACTATTTATGATAAACGGTAACCCTAATATATAAGTGGTTGGAATGAATGTATGTATATCAATAAATGATTTCCTCTATTTTTTCAGATATCAATACAATCCATTATTTAAATTTGGAACCAGTCATATAATTTATTCACAGTATGGTCTATTAATGCATCATCTCTATATTCATCAACACAGGGTAAGCCGATTAGTATCCCCAGTACTAATTTATATCTTTTCAAAATATTTCCCCCAGAAATGGTGGAATAAATACTCATGTCACCTGATCTTCATATACATATTATCACAGTAATATTCTGGAAACAAAATGCGAAGGTCACCCTTATGATTGTACCAAAGCCTCAATGGAATGTGAACATGGATTACTAAATATATCCATGTCCAGGTTGCCTAATGCTCTCAAATGTCAATCTTATTGGTGACTACAAATTGGTTTCTTCTTAAGATTATGTATTCAACCTCAACCCTGTTGAAAATGTCTAATCCTATCACGTTATACTTTGCCTGATTTCCTTATGTCTCTATTGATGTCTGCTTTCCTACATATTTTCCCCAGTTCATCATTGTGCCTGACTCTTCACATATGGTGTCATTTATATTCACTCTCTAACCAAAACCCTATTGCTAAAGAACATTTGGTCCAAATCCTAGACTCACTCTTCCTTCTAAACCTACTGACTATCTTCCTAATCCTACACACAATCCCTTTTTGACTGAATAATCTCTTCTACATTTAATCATCTGAGGTACAGGGTCTTATGCCATTGTATATCAATTTAACTGAGACCTCGGTGCAAAACATAACTCAAGCTAAGGATCCCAATCAAGGGTCCAAATCCTTCTGGGCTTCAAATATTACCTAGATTTCTGTTTTCATACTTATGTTCTACCTCTATATTCTTATAAATGTCGCTGGTTCCCAATACCATTATTCATCCAGCAGAATGATTTCCAACCCAAATCGAACATGCTATTAATCCTAACCATACAATGTTCTCTCAATCTCACTTTACAGAAGAGCAGGGACAAAGTTGGTATTACAATACAGGAAGTTAGGAGATCTTCCAACTGCTGAGTACCTCAAAATCCATGCAGAAATTATCCCTGGAGAAGATGCAGGCAGCTATGAAGGACCTGAGAGAACAAAAGTCATATTCCATGGCAAAAAACATGGTCAGGATGAAAAGATGTGTCTGAGTCAGCCTCTCTATTCTTTATGTAGGGAAGATGGACCAAACCAGGCCTGTGTGGAGAGCTGTTCCCAGGTGACTATGGTTTCTATACCATTCTAACATGAGAAAGTATCACAGGAAGTAGGGCAGCCTCCATGTCAGGAGACAATAGGAAGAAACTGTTAGGACAAAGTGGTGGCCAAGACAGTGACCTCATTCATTTTCTGAAGGTAGTGACCTCACCTCACTTCCTTGGTGATGGAGCTCTCTGAATTTTGTGATCCAGGAAGCAAGGCACCCTGAGCCAGTCCCAGTCCCAGTCGCAGTGGGCTCATTTCTTTGGATTTTCCAGGAACAGAGTCAGTCTTTCTTGGTATCTACTGATGTAAGGGTTGCCAAATACCAAGAAAGCTCTGAAGAGGGGTCTTTCCAGAGAGGATAGGAATTGGCTCACCACTGCGTCCTTACAACTTCACAGATTTGACCAAGGAGACCAGATCTGAGACAGAAAGGCCATTTCTGGGGAACATTGTATGTCCTACCAGTCAGAGGACATTCCAGATAGTCACAGACCTACTTGGAAGAAGGAGGTGCATTAGTGGGTGTTGGTTTGTGTTTGTGGTTTTTTCACATGATCTGAGAATAGGTTAAAAAGGAGGTTTGTTTGGTTTGGAGTGGACTGTTTCTAGTAAGTCATTTGACAAGGAGACTGTTTCTGTGTCTGTGTATCCCATTGTGTTTTTCTTTGTAGATATTAGAAAAGAAAATAGCTCATTGGGTGTGTCCTGTCTACTAGAAAACTTCCCAGTATGCATCCTTCCCAATTAATGAATGGACTGAAGCTTGCCTCATCCATGGGCAACACCTGCTATCTACCTAAGTTCTCATTTTTTTTCTAAATTCTGGCCACTCTCAAGATTAGTATCATGTATTTTTGTACAAGATACGTACCACCTCCAAGCTCTGTGACATGGCCATGTACTGGATAGCTGAAGAGAATGGCGAGCATCTCAGAAAACTCACATATCAGAGTAACCAGGAAAGTCTCCTAGGAGAAACCCTGCTTGGGGGCTTTTGATTACCTATTGTTCTGTTGCTCTGAATGTCAGAAAGGTCTTTGCCTCAGGCCAAACCTTAGTGAAGCCTGAAGAAAAGAGTTTTCAAATGGAAATGAATGGGAATCACCTGTGGCTTTTTACTTTATTGCTTTGGAAAAAGATTTGTCTGAATCAGCCTCTTGGCCCTGTGTGAGCCTGTGGTTTAGATTTTCAGCACCTGATGGGTCTAGAGAAAGATCCCATGTGGGCATTCAAAACCAAAATGGAAAAAGATCAGTCATTTTGGATGAAGCCTCTCGCCTTCCTCTGTAATATTTCTGACCTCCATCAAGTGAGAATAGGGATCATTTGTGTCAAATGAGTTCTTCAAAGCCCTGCAGAGGCTGGACAATAGGTGCTTGCGTTTTCTCATGACTCCAATTCACACAAAGAATCTATACCCCACAGTCAGTAGGCCTCAAATTTGAGAAGTGGAGCAGTATTAACAGCAGTCCTATATGATCACTTCTGTTTCACAGGAATGTTGTCCAGGCCACCCTGACTTTAGGCAAATGAGGGGCAAGGGAGATTATTTTTGACACTGTCTTGGGCTGTGCCCCTCATGGAAACCTCCAGCTAGAGTTTATGATTAGTGTCTATATAAAAGAAGAAGAGGGCCCTGTGGGAGTGTTTTGGTTTTAATTGTCATAATTTGTGTGGCAATTGGAAGAGATGCCTGGGTCCACCTGGGCTTGAACTCTGTTGTGATTCCCCTTAGAGACTGAGTTGTGGAACTGAACTCAGAGAAGTATTGCCATGAATTGTGTTGGGATTTTTGGAGGCCACGCATGAGATTCGCCATTGGAAACTGAGATCTAGGCCCAGGGTGACTTTCCACAGAGCACTG